>NW_028320279.1:300000-450384 GCF_062004578.1 Staurois parvus
TTGTCAGTGAGTGAATGTTGTCAGTGAATGCTGTCAGTGAGTGAATGTTGTCAGTGAATGTTGTCAGTGAGTGAATGTTGTCAGTGAATGTTGTCAGTGAGTGAATGTTGTCAGTGAATGTTGTCAGTGAGTGAATGTTGTCAGAGAGTGAATGTTGTCAGTGAATGTTGTCAGTGAGTGAATGTTGTCAGTGAATGTTGTCAGTGAGTGAATGTTGTCAGTGAGTGAATGTTGTCAGTGAATGTTGTCAGTGAGTGAATGTTGTCAGTGAATGTTGTCAGTGAGTGAATGTTGTCAGAGAGTGAATGTTGTCAGTGAATGTTGTCAGTGAGTGAATGTTGTCAGTGAATGTTGTCAGTGAGTGAATGTTGTCAGTGAATGTTGTCAGTGAGTGAATGTTGTCAGTGAATGTTGTCAGTGAGTGAATGTTGTCAGTGAATGTTGTCAGTGAGTGAATGTTGTCAGAGAGTGAGTGTTGTCAGTGAATGTTGTCAGTGAGTGAATGTTGTCAGAGAGTGAATGTTGTCAGTGAATGTTGTCAGTGAGTGAATGTTGTCAGTGAATGTTGTCAGTGAGTGAATGTTGTCAGTGAATGTTGTCAGTGAGTGAATGTTGTCAGTGAATGTTGTCAGAGAGTGAATGTTGTCAGTGAGTGAATGTTGTCAGTGAATGTTGTCAGTGAGTGAATGTTGTCAGTGAATGTTGTCAGTGAGTGAATGTTGTCAGTGAGTGAATGTTGTCAGAGAGTGAATGTTGTCAGTGAATGTTGTCAGTGAGCGAATGTTGTCAGTGAATGTTGTCAGTGAGCGAATGTTGTCAGTGAATGTTGTCAGTGAGTGAATGTTGTCAGTGAATGTTGTCAGTGAGTGAATGTTGTCAGTGAATGTTGTCAGTGAGTGAATGTTGTCAGTGAATGTTGTCAGTGAGTGAATGTTGTCAGTGAGTGTATGTTGTCAGTGAGTGAATGTTGTCAGTGAATGTTGTCAGTGAGTGAATGTTGTCAGTGAATGTTGTCAGTGAGTGAATGTTGTCAGTGAATGTTGTCAGTGAGTGAATGTTGTCAGAGAGTGAATGTTGTCAGTGAATGTTGTCAGTGAGTGAATGTTGTCAGTGAATGTTGTCAGTGAGTGAATGTTGTCAGTGAATGTTGTCAGTGAGTGAATGTTGTCAGTGAGTGAATGTTGTCAGTGAATGTTGTCAGTGAATGTTGTCAGTGAGTGAATGTTGTCAGTGAATGTTGTCAGTGAGTGAATGTTGTCAGTGAATGTTGTCAGAGAGTGAATGTTGTCAGTGAATGTTGTCAGTGAGTGAATGTTGTCAGTGAATGTTGTCAGTGAATGTTGTCAGTGAGAGAATGTTGTCAGAGAGTGAATGTTGTCAGTGAGTGAATGTTGTCAGTGAATGTTGTCAGTGAGAGAATGTTGTCAGAGAGTGAATGTTGTCAGTGAGTGAATGTTGTCAGTGAATGTTGTCAGTGAGTGAATGTTGTCAGTGAGTGAATGTTTGTCAGTGAATGTTGTCAGTGAGTGAATGTTGTCAGTGAATGTTGTCAGTGAGTGAATGTTGTCAGTGAATGTTGTCAGTGAGTGAATGTTGTCAGTGAGTGAATGTTGTCAGTGAATGTTGTCAGTGAGTGAATGTTGTCAGTGAATGTTGTCAGTGAGTGAATGTTGTCAGTGAGTGAATGTTGTCAGAGAGTGAATGTTGTCAGTGAATGTTGTCAGTGAGCGAATGTTGTCAGTGAATGTTGTCAGTGAGTGAATGTTGTCAGTGAATGTTGTCAGTGAGTGAATGTTGTCAGTGAATGTTGTCAGTGAGTGAATGTTGTCAGTGAGTGAATGTTGTCAGGGAGTGAATGTTGTCAGTGAATGTTGTCAGTGAGCGAATGTTGTCAGTGAATGTTGTCAGTGAGTGAATGTTGTCAGTGAGTGAATGTTGTCAGTGAATGTTGTCAGTGAGTGAATGTTGTCAGTGAATGTTGTCAGAAAATGTTGTCAGTGAGTGAATGTTGTCAGTGAATGTTGTCAGTGAGTGAATGTTGTCAGTGAATGTTGTCAGTGAGTGAATGTTGTCAGTGAATGTTGTCAGTGAGTGAATGTTGTCAGTGAGTGAATGTTGTCAGTGAATGTTGTCAGTGAGTGAATGTTGTCAGTGAATGTTGTCAGTGAGTGAATGTTGTCAGTGAATGTTGTCTCTGAGTAAATGTTGTCAGAGAGTGAATGTTGTCAGTGAATGTTGTCAGTGAGTGAATGTTGCCAGTGAATGTTGTCAGTGAGTGAATGTTGTCAGAGAGTGAATGTTGTCAGTGAGTGAATGTTGTCAGTGAATGTTGTCAGTGAGTGAATGTTGTCAGTGAATGTTGTCAGTGAGTGAATGTTGTCAGTGAGGGAATGTTGTCAGTGAATGTTGTCAGTGAGTGAATGTTGTCAGTGAATGTTGTCAGTGAGTGAATGTTGTCAGTGAGTGAATGTTGTCAGTGAATGTTGTCAGTGAGTGAATGTTGTCAGTGAGTGAATGTTGTCAGTGAATGTTGTCAGTGAGTGAATGTTGTCAGTGAATGTTGTCAGTGAGCGAATGTTGTCAGTGAATGTTGTCAGTGAGTGAATGTTGTCAGTGAATGTTGTCAGTGAGTGAATGTTGTCAGTGAGTGAATGTTGTCAGTGAATGTTGTCAGTGAGTGAATGTTGCCAGTGAATGTTGTCAGTGAGTGAATGTTGTCAGAGAGTGAATGTTGTCAGTGAGTGAATGTTGTCAGTGAATGTTGTCAGTGAGTGAATGTTGTCAGTGAATGTTGTCAGTGAGGGAATGTTGTCAGTGAATGTTGTCAGTGAGTGAATGTTGTCAGTGAATGTTGTCAGTGAGTGAATGTTGTCAGTGAGTGAATGTTGTCAGTGAATGTTGTCAGTGAGTGAATGTTGTCAGTGAATGTTGTCAGTGAATGTTGTCAGTGAGTGAATGTTGTCAGAAAATGTTGTCAGTGAGTGAATGTTGTCAGTGAATGTTGTGAGTGAGTGAATGTTGTCAGTGAATGTTGTCAGTGAGTGAATGTTGTCAGTGAGTGAATGTTGTCAGTGAATGTTGTCAGTGAGTGAATGTTGTCAGTGAATGTTGTCAGTGAGTGAATGTTGTCAGTGAGTGAATGTTGTCAGTGAGTGAATGTTGTCAGAGAGTGAATGTTGTCAGTGAATGTTGTCAGTGAGCGAATGTTGTCAGTGAATGTTGTCAGTGAGTGAATGTTGTCAGTGAATGTTGTCAGTGAGTGAATGTTGTCAGTGAATGTTGTCAGTGAGTGAATGTTGTCAGTGAATGTTGTCAGTGAATGTTGTCAGTGAGTGAATGTTGTCAGTGAGTGAATGTTGTCAGTGAATGTTGTCAGTGAGTGAATGTTGTCAGTGAATGTTGTCAGTGAGTGAATGTTGTCAGAGAGTGAATGTTGTCAGTGAATGTTGTCAGTGAGCGAATGTTGTCAGTGAATGTTGTCAGTGAGTGAATGTTGTCAGTGAATGTTGTCAGTGAGTGAATGTTGTCAGTGAATGTTGTCAGTGAGTGAATGTTGTCAGTGAATGTTGTCAGTGAGTGAATGTTGTCAGTGAGTGAATGTTGTCAGTGAATGTTGTCAGTGAGTGAATGTTGTCAGTGAATGTTGTCAGTGAGTGAATGTTGTCAGAGAGTGAATGTTGTCAGTGAATGTTGTCATTGAATGTTGTCAGTGAGTGAATGTTGTCAGTGAATGTTGTCAGTGAGTGAATGTTGTCAGTGAGTGAATGTTGTCAGTGAGTGAATGTTGTCAGAGAGTGAATGTTGTCAGTGAATGTTGTCAGTGAGCGAATGTTGTCAGTGAATGTTGTCAGTGAGTGAATGTTGTCAGTGAATGTTGTCAGTGAGTGAATGTTGTCAGTGAATGTTGTCAGTGAGTGAATGTTGTCAGTGAATGTTGTCAGTGAGTGAATGTTGTCAGTGAGTGTATGTTGTCAGTGAGTGAATGTTGTCAGTGAATGTTGTCAGTGAGTGAATGTTGTCAGTGAGTGAATGTTGTCAGTGAATGTTGTCAGTGAGTGAATGTTGTCAGAGAGTGAATGTTGTCAGTGAGTGAATGTTGTCAGTGAATGTTGTCAGTGAGTGAATGTTGTCAGTGAGTGAATGTTGTCAGTGAGTGAATGTTGTCAGTGAATGTTGTCAGTGAGTGAATGTTGTCAGTGAGTGAATGTTGTCAGTGAATGTTGTCAGTGAGTGAATGTTGTCAGTGAGTGAATGTTGTCAGTGAATGTTGTCAGTGAGTGAATGTTGTCAGTGAATGTTGTCAGTGAGTGAATGTTGTCAGTGAGTGAATGTTGTCAGTGAATGTTGTCAGTGAGTGAATGTTGTCAGTGAATGTTGTCAGTGAGTGAATGTTGTCAGAGAGTGAATGTTGTCAGTGAATGTTGTCAGTGAATGTTGTCAGTGAGTGAATGTTGTCAGTGAATGTTGTCAGTGAGTGAATGTTGTCAGTGAATGTTGTCAGTGAGTGAATGTTGTCAGTGAATGTTGTCAGTGAGTGAATGTTGTCAGAGAGTGAGTGTTGTCAGTGAATGTTGTCAGTGAGTGAATGTTGTCAGAGAGTGAATGTTGTCAGTGAATGTTGTCAGTGAGTGAATGTTGTCAGTGAATGTTGTCAGTGAGTGAATGTTGTCAGTGAATTTTGTCAGAGAGTGAATGTTGTCAGTGAGTGAATGTTGTCAGTGAATGTTGTCAGTGAGTGAATGTTGTCAGTGAATGTTGTCAGTGAGTGAATGTTGTCAGTGAGTGAATGTTGTCAGAGAGTGAATGTTGTCAGTGAATGTTGTCAGTGAGCGAATGTTGTCAGTGAATGTTGTCAGTGAGCGAATGTTGTCAGTGAATGTTGTCAGTGAGTGAATGTTGTCAGTGAATGTTGTCAGTGAGTGAATGTTGTCAGTGAATGTTGTCAGTGAGTGAATGTTGTCAGTGAATGTTGTCAGTGAGTGAATGTTGTCAGTGAGTGTATGTTGTCAGTGAGTGAATGTTGTCAGTGAATGTTGTCAGTGAGTGAATGTTGTCAGTGAATGTTGTCAGTGAGTGAATGTTGTCAGTGAATGTTGTCAGTGAGTGAATGTTGTCAGAGAGTGAATGTTGTCAGTGAATGTTGTCAGTGAGTGAATGTTGTCAGTGAATGTTGTCAGTGAGTGAATGTTGTCAGTGAATGTTGTCAGTGAGTGAATGTTGTCAGTGAGTGAATGTTGTCAGTGAATGTTGTCAGTGAGTGAATGTTGTCAGTGAATGTTGTCAGTGAGTGAATGTTGTCAGTGAATGTTGTCAGAGAGTGAATGTTGTCAGTGAATGTTGTCAGTGAGTGAATGTTGTCAGTGAATGTTGTCAGTGAATGTTGTCAGTGAGAGAATGTTGTCAGAGAGTGAATGTTGTCAGTGAGTGAATGTTGTCAGTGAATGTTGTCAGTGAGAGAATGTTGTCAGAGAGTGAATGTTGTCAGTGAGTGAATGTTGTCAGTGAATGTTGTCAGTGAGTGAATGTTGTCAGTGAGTGAATGTTTGTCAGTGAATGTTGTCAGTGAGTGAATGTTGTCAGTGAATGTTGTCAGTGAGTGAATGTTGTCAGTGAATGTTGTCAGTGAGTGAATGTTGTCAGTGAGTGAATGTTGTCAGTGAGTGAATGTTGTCAGTGAATGTTGTCAGTGAGTGAATGTTGTCAGTGAATGTTGTCAGTGAGTGAATGTTGTCAGTGAATGTTGTCAGTGAGTGAATGTTGTCAGTGAGTGAATGTTGTCAGAGAGTGAATGTTGTCAGTGAATGTTGTCAGTGAGCGAATGTTGTCAGTGAATGTTGTCAGTGAGTGAATGTTGTCAGTGAATGTTGTCAGGGAGTGAATGTTGTCAGTGAATGTTGTCAGTGAGCGAATGTTGTCAGTGAATGTTGTCAGTGAGTGAATGTTGTCAGTGAGTGAATGTTGTCAGTGAATGTTGTCAGTGAGTGAATGTTGTCAGTGAATGTTGTCAGAAAATGTTGTCAGTGAGTGAATGTTGTCAGTGAATGTTGTCAGTGAGTGAATGTTGTCAGTGAATGTTGTCAGTGAGTGAATGTTGTCAGTGAATGTTGTCAGTGAGTGAATGTTGTCAGTGAGTGAATGTTGTCAGTGAATGTTGTCAGTGAGTGAATGTTGTCAGTGAATGTTGTCAGTGAGTGAATGTTGTCAGTGAATGTTGTCTCTGAGTAAATGTTGTCAGAGAGTGAATGTTGTCAGTGAATGTTGTCAGTGAGTGAATGTTGCCAGTGAATGTTGTCAGTGAGTGAATGTTGTCAGAGAGTGAATGTTGTCAGTGAGTGAATGTTGTCAGTGAATGTTGTCAGTGAGTGAATGTTGTCAGTGAATGTTGTCAGTGAGTGAATGTTGTCAGTGAGGGAATGTTGTCAGTGAATGTTGTCAGTGAGTGAATGTTGTCAGTGAATGTTGTCAGTGAGTGAATGTTGTCAGTGAGTGAATGTTGTCAGTGAATGTTGTCAGTGAGTGAATGTTGTCAGTGAATGTTGTCAGTGAATGTTGTCAGTGAGTGAATGTTGTCAGAAAATGTTGTCAGTGAGTGAATGTTGTCAGTGAATGTTGTCAGTGAATGAATGTTGTCAGTGAATGTTGTCAGTGAGTGAATGTTGTCAGTGAGTGAATGTTGTCAGTGAATGTTGTCAGTGAGTGAATGTTGTCAGTGAATGTTGTCAGTGAGTGAATGTTGTCAGTGAGTGAATGTTGTCAGTGAGTGAATGTTGTCAGAGAGTGAATGTTGTCAGTGAATGTTGTCAGTGAGCGAATGTTGTCAGTGAATGTTGTCAGTGAGTGAATGTTGTCAGTGAATGTTGTCAGTGAGTGAATGTTGTCAGTGAATGTTGTCAGTGAGTGAATGTTGTCAGTGAATGTTGTCAGTGAATGTTGTCAGTGAGTGAATGTTGTCAGTGAGTGAATGTTGTCAGTGAATGTTGTCAGTGAGTGAATGTTGTCAGTGAATGTTGTCAGTGAGTGAATGTTGTCAGTGAATGTTGTCAGTGAGTGAATGTTGTCAGTGAATGTTGTCAGTGAGTGAATGTTGTCAGTGAATGTTGTCAGTGAATGTTGTCAGTGAGTGAATGTTGTCAGTGAATGTTGTCAGTGAGTGAATGTTGTCAGTGAATGTTGTCAGTGAGTGAATGTTGTCAGTGAATGTTGTCAGAGAGTGAATGTTGTCAGAGAGTGAATGTTGTCAGTGAATGTTGTCAGTGAGCGAATGTTGTCAGTGAATGTTGTCAGTGAGTGAATGTTGTCAGAAAATGTAGTCAGTGAGTGAATATTGTCAGTGAATGTTGTCAGTGAGTGAATGTTGTCAGTGAGTGAATGTTGTCAGTGAATGTTGTCAGTGAGTGAATGTTGTCAGTGAGTGAATGTTGTCAGTGAGTGAATGTTGTCAGTGAATGTTGTCAGTGAATGTTGTCAGTGAGTGAATGTTGTCAGTGAGTGAATGTTGTCAGTGAATGTTGTCAGTGAGTGAATGTTTTCAGTGAGTGAATGTTGTCAGTGAGTGAATGTTGTCAGTGAATGTTGTCAGTGAGTGAATGTTGTCAGTGAATGTTGTCAGTGAGTGAATGTTGTCAGTGAATGTTGTCAGTGAGTGAATGTTGTCAGTGAATGTTGTCAGTGAGTGAATGTTGTCAGAGAGTGAATGTTGTCAGTGAATGTTGTCAGTGAGCGAATGTTGTCAGTGAATGTTGTCAGTGAGTGAATGTTGTCAGTGAATGTTGTCAGTGAGTGAATGTTGTCAGTGAATGTTGTCAGTGAGTGAATGTTGTCAGTGAGTGAATGTTGTCAGTGAGTGTATGTTGTCAGTGAGTGAATGTTGTCAGTGAATGTTGTCAGTGAGTGAATGTTGTCAGAGAGTGAATGTTGTCAGTGAATGTTGTCAGTGAGCGAATGTTGTCAGTGAATGTTGTCAGTGAGTGAATGTTGTCAGTAAATGAATGTTGTCAGTGAATGTTGTCAGAGAGTGAATGTTGTCAGTGAATGTTGTCAGTGAGTGAATGTTGTCAGTGAATGTTGTCAGTGAGTGAATGTTGTCAGAGAGTGAATGTTGTCAGTGAGTGAATGTTGTCAGTGAATGTTGTCAGTGAGTGAATGTTGTCAGTGAATGTTGTCAGTGAGTGAATGTTGTCAGTGAATGTTGTCTGTGAGTGAATGTTGTCAGTGAGGGAATGTTGTCAGTGAATGTTGTCAGTGAGTGAATGTTGTCAGTGAGTGAATGTTGTCAGAGAGTGAATGTTGTCAGTGAATGTTGTCAGTGAGCGAATGTTGTCAGTGAATGTTGTCAGTGAGTGAATGTTGTCAGTGAATGTTGTCAGTGAGTGAATGTTGTCAGTGAATGTTGTCAGTGAGTGAATGTTGTCAGTAAATGAATGTTGTCAGTGAATGTTGTCAGTGAGTGAATGTTGTCAGTGAATGTTGTCAGTGAGTGAATGTTGTCAGTGAATGTTGTCAGTGAGTGAATGTTGTCAGAGAGTGAATGTTGTCAGTGAATGTTGTCAGTGAGCGAATGTTGTCAGTGAATGTTGTCAGAAAATGTTGTCAGTGAGTGAATGTTGTCAGTGAATGTTGTCAGTGAGTGAATGTTGTCAGTGAGTGAATGTTGTCAGTGAATGTTGTCAGTGAGTGAATGTTGTCAGAGAGTGAATGTTGTCAGTGAATGTTGTCAGTGAGTGAATGTTGTCAGTGAATGTTGTCAGTGAGTGAATGTTGTCAGTGAATGTTGTCAGTCAGTGAATGTTGTCAGTGAGTGAATGTTGTCAGTGAATGTTGTCAGTGAGTGAATGTTGTCAGTGAGTGAATGTTGTCAGTGAATGTTGTCAGTGAATGTTGTCAGTGAGCGAATGTTGTCAGTGAATGTTGTCAGTGAGTGAATGTTGTCAGTGAATGTTGTCAGTGAGTGAATGTTGTCAGTGAATGTTGTCAGTCAGTGAATGTTGTCAGAGAGTGAATGTTGTCAGTGAGTGAATGTTGTCAGTGAATGTTGTCAGTGAGTGAATGTTGTCAGTGAATGTTGTCAGTGAGTGAATGTTGTCAGTGAATGTTGTCAGTGAGTGAATGTTGTCAGTGAGTGAATGTTGTCAGTGAATGTTGTCAGTGAGTGAATGTTGTCAGTGAATGTTGTCAGAAAATGTTGTCAGTGAGTGAATGTTGTCAGTGAATGTTGTCAGTGAGTGAATGTTGTCAGTGAATGTTGTCAGTGAGTGAATGTTGTCAGTGAATGTTGTCAGTGAGTGAATGTTGTCAGTGAGTGAATGTTGTCAGTGAATGTTGTCAGTGAGTGAATGTTGTCAGTGAATGTTGTCAGTGAGTGAATGTTGTCAGTGAATGTTGTCAGTCAGTGAATGTTGTCAGTGAATGTTGTCAGTGAGTGAATGTTGTCAGTGAATGTTGTCAGTGAGTGAATGTTGTCAGTGAGTGAATGTTGTCAGTGAATGTTGTCAGTGAGTGAATGTTGTCAGTGAATGTTGTCAGTGAGTGAATGTTGTCAGTGAATGTTGTCAGTGAGTGAATGTTGTCAGTGAATGTTGTCAGTGAGTGAAAGTTGTCAGTGAGTGAATGTTGTCAGTGAATGTTGTCAGTGAGTGAATGTTGTCAGTGAGTGAATGTTGTCAGTGAATGTTGTCAGTGAGTGAATGTTGTCAGTGAATGTTGTCAGTGAGTGAATGTTGTCAGTGAATGTTGTCAGAGAGTGAATGTTGTCAGTGAATGTTGTCAGTGAGTGAATGTTGTCAGTGAATGTTGTCAGTGAGTGAATGTTGTCAGAGAGTGAATGTTGTCAGTGAGTGAATGTTGTCAGTGAATGTTGTCAGTGAGTGAATGTTGTCAGTGAATGTTGTCAGTGAGTGAATGTTGTCAGTGAGGGAATGTTGTCAGTGAATGTTGTCAGTGAGTGAATGTTGTCAGAGAGTGAATGTTGTCAGTGAGTGAATGTTGTCAGTGAGTGAATGTTGTCAGAGAGTGAATGTTGTCAGTGAATGTTGTCAGTGAGCGAATGTTGTCAGTGAATGTTGTCAGTGAGTGAATGTTGTCAGTGAATGTTGTCAGTGAGTGAATGTTGTCAGTGAATGTTGTCAGTGAGTGAATGTTGTCAGTAAATGAATGTTGTCAGTGAATGTTGTCAGTGAGTGAATGTTGTCAGTGAATGCTGTCAGTGAGTGAATGTTGTCAGTGAATGTTGTCAGTGAGTGAATGTTGTCAGTGAATGTTGTCAGTGAGTGAATGTTGTCAGTGAATGTTGTCAGTGAGTGAATGTTGTCAGAGAGTGAATGTTGTCAGTGAATGTTGTCAGTGAGTGAATGTTGTCAGTGAATGTTGTCAGAGAGTGAATGTTGTCAGTGAATGTTGTCAGTGAGTGAATGTTGTCAGTGAATGTTGTCAGTGAGTGAATGTTGTCAGAGAGTGAATGTTGTCAGTGAGTGAATGTTGTCAGTGAATGTTGTCAGTGAGTGAATGTTGTCAGTGAATGTTGTCAGTGAGTGAATGTTGTCAGTGAGGGAATGTTGTCAGTGAATGTTGTTAGTGAGTGAATGTTGTCAGTGAATGTTGTCAGTGAGTGAATGTTGTCAGTGAGTGAATGTTGTCAGAGAGTGAATGTTGTCAGTGAATGTTGTCAGTGAGCGAATGTTGTCAGTGAATGTTGTCAGTGAGTGAATGTTGTCAGTGAATGTTGTCAGTGAGTGAATGTTGTCAGTGAATGTTGTCAGTGAGTGAATGTTGTCAGTAAATGAATGTTGTCAGTGAATGTTGTCAGTGAGTGAATGTTGTCAGTGAATGCTGTCAGTGAGTGAATGTTGTCAGTGAATGTTGTCAGTGAGTGAATGTTGTCAGTGAATGTTGTCAGTGAGTGAATGTTGTCAGTGAATGTTGTCAGTGAGTGAATGTTGTCAGAGAGTGAATGTTGTCAGTGAATGTTGTCAGTGAGTGAATGTTGTCAGTGAATGTTGTCAGTGAGTGAATGTTGTCAGTGAGTGAATGTTGTCAGTGAATGTTGTCAGTGAGTGAATGTTGTCAGTGAATGTTGTCAGTGAGTGAATGTTGTCAGAGAGTGAATGTTGTCAGTGAATGTTGTCAGTGAGTGAATGTTGTCAGTGAATGTTGTCAGTGAGTGAATGTTGTCAGTGAATGTTGTCAGTGAGTGAATGTTGTCAGTGAATGTTGTCAGTGAGTGAATGTTGTCAGTGAATGTTGTCAGTGAGTGAATGTTGTCAGAGAGTGAGTGTTGTCAGTGAATGTTGTCAGTGAGTGAATGTTGTCAGAGAGTGAATGTTGTCAGTGAATGTTGTCAGTGAGTGAATGTTGTCAGTGAATGTTGTCAGTGAGTGAATGTTGTCAGTGAATGTTGTCAGTGAGTGAATGTTGTCAGTGAATGTTGTCAGAGAGTGAATGTTGTCAGTGAGTGAATGTTGTCAGTGAATGTTGTCAGTGAGTGAATGTTGTCAGTGAATGTTGTCAGTGAGTGAATGTTGTCAGTGAGTGAATGTTGTCAGAGAGTGAATGTTGTCAGTGAATGTTGTCAGTGAGCGAATGTTGTCAGTGAATGTTGTCAGTGAGCGAATGTTGTCAGTGAATGTTGTCAGTGAGTGAATGTTGTCAGTGAATGTTGTCAGTGAGTGAATGTTGTCAGTGAATGTTGTCAGTGAGTGAATGTTGTCAGTGAATGTTGTCAGTGAGTGAATGTTGTCAGTGAGTGTATGTTGTCAGTGAGTGAATGTTGTCAGTGAATGTTGTCAGTGAGTGAATGTTGTCAGTGAATGTTGTCAGTGAATGTTGTCAGTGAGTGAATGTTGTCAGAGAGTGAATGTTGTCAGTGAATGTTGTCAGTGAGTGAATGTTGTCAGTGAATGTTGTCAGTGAGTGAATGTTGTCAGTGAATGTTGTCAGTGAGTGAATGTTGTCAGTGAGTGAATGTTGTCAGTGAATGTTGTCAGTGAATGTTGTCAGTGAGTGAATGTTGTCAGTGAATGTTGTCAGTGAGTGAATGTTGTCAGTGAATGTTGTCAGAGAGTGAATGTTGTCAGTGAATGTTGTCAGTGAGTGAATGTTGTCAGTGAATGTTGTCAGTGAATGTTGTCAGTGAGAGAATGTTGTCAGAGAGTGAATGTTGTCAGTGAGTGAATGTTGTCAGTGAATGTTGTCAGTGAGAGAATGTTGTCAGAGAGTGAATGTTGTCAGTGAGTGAATGTTGTCAGTGAATGTTGTCAGTGAGTGAATGTTGTCAGTGAGTGAATGTTTGTCAGTGAATGTTGTCAGTGAGTGAATGTTGTCAGTGAATGTTGTCAGTGAGTGAATGTTGTCAGTGAATGTTGTCAGTGAGTGAATGTTGTCAGTGAGTGAATGTTGTCAGTGAATGTTGTCAGTGAGTGAATGTTGTCAGTGAATGTTGTCAGTGAGTGAATGTTGTCAGTGAATGTTGTCAGTGAGTGAATGTTGTCAGTGAGTGAATGTTGTCAGAGAGTGAATGTTGTCAGTGAATGTTGTCAGTGAGCGAATGTTGTCAGTGAATGTTGTCAGTGAGTGAATGTTGTCAGTGAATGTTGTCAGTGAGTGAATGTTGTCAGTGAATGTTGTCAGTGAGTGAATGTTGTCAGTGAGTGAATGTTGTCAGGGAGTGAATGTTGTCAGTGAATGTTGTCAGTGAGCGAATGTTGTCAGTGAATGTTGTCAGTGAGTGAATGTTGTCAGTGAGTGAATGTTGTCAGTGAATGTTGTCAGTGAGTGAATGTTGTCAGTGAATGTTGTCAGAAAATGTTGTCAGTGAGTGAATGTTGTCAGTGAATGTTGTCAGTGAGTGAATGTTGTCAGTGAATGTTGTCAGTGAGTGAATGTTGTCAGTGAATGTTGTCAGTGAGTGAATGTTGTCAGTGAGTGAATGTTGTCAGTGAATGTTGTCAGTGAGTGAATGTTGTCAGTGAATGTTGTCAGTGAGTGAATGTTGTCAGTGAATGTTGTCTCTGAGTAAATGTTGTCAGAGAGTGAATGTTGTCAGTGAATGTTGTCAGTGAGTGAATGTTGCCAGTGAATGTTGTCAGTGAGTGAATGTTGTCAGAGAGTGAATGTTGTCAGTGAGTGAATGTTGTCAGTGAATGTTGTCAGTGAGTGAATGTTGTCAGTGAATGTTGTCAGTGAGTGAATGTTGTCAGTGAGGGAATGTTGTCAGTGAATGTTGTCAGTGAGTGAATGTTGTCAGTGAATGTTGTCAGTGAGTGAATGTTGTCAGTGAGTGAATGTTGTCAGTGAATGTTGTCAGTGAGTGAATGTTGTCAGTGAGTGAATGTTGTCAGTGAATGTTGTCAGTGAGTGAATGTTGTCAGTGAATGTTGTCAGTGAGCGAATGTTGTCAGTGAATGTTGTCAGTGAGTGAATGTTGTCAGTGAATGTTGTCAGTGAGTGAATGTTGTCAGTGAGTGAATGTTGTCAGTGAATGTTGTCAGTGAGTGAATGTTGCCAGTGAATGTTGTCAGTGAGTGAATGTTGTCAGAGAGTGAATGTTGTCAGTGAGTGAATGTTGTCAGTGAATGTTGTCAGTGAGTGAATGTTGTCAGTGAATGTTGTCAGTGAGGGAATGTTGTCAGTGAATGTTGTCAGTGAGTGAATGTTGTCAGTGAATGTTGTCAGTGAGTGAATGTTGTCAGTGAGTGAATGTTGTCAGTGAATGTTGTCAGTGAGTGAATGTTGTCAGTGAATGTTGTCAGTGAATGTTGTCAGTGAGTGAATGTTGTCAGAAAATGTTGTCAGTGAGTGAATGTTGTCAGTGAATGTTGTGAGTGAGTGAATGTTGTCAGTGAATGTTGTCAGTGAGTGAATGTTGTCAGTGAGTGAATGTTGTCAGTGAATGTTGTCAGTGAGTGAATGTTGTCAGTGAATGTTGTCAGTGAGTGAATGTTGTCAGTGAGTGAATGTTGTCAGTGAGTGAATGTTGTCAGAGAGTGAATGTTGTCAGTGAATGTTGTCAGTGAGCGAATGTTGTCAGTGAATGTTGTCAGTGAGTGAATGTTGTCAGTGAATGTTGTCAGTGAGTGAATGTTGTCAGTGAATGTTGTCAGTGAGTGAATGTTGTCAGTGAATGTTGTCAGTGAATGTTGTCAGTGAGTGAATGTTGTCAGTGAGTGAATGTTGTCAGTGAATGTTGTCAGTGAGTGAATGTTGTCAGTGAATGTTGTCAGTGAGTGAATGTTGTCAGAGAGTGAATGTTGTCAGTGAATGTTGTCAGTGAGCGAATGTTGTCAGTGAATGTTGTCAGTGAGTGAATGTTGTCAGTGAATGTTGTCAGTGAGTGAATGTTGTCAGTGAATGTTGTCAGTGAGTGAATGTTGTCAGTGAGTGAATGTTGTCAGTGAATGTTGTCAGTGAGTGAATGTTGTCAGTGAATGTTGTCAGTGAGTGAATGTTGTCAGAGAGTGAATGTTGTCAGTGAATGTTGTCATTGAATGTTGTCAGTGAGTGAATGTTGTCAGTGAATGTTGTCAGTGAGTGAATGTTGTCAGTGAGTGAATGTTGTCAGTGAGTGAATGTTGTCAGAGAGTGAATGTTGTCAGTGAATGTTGTCAGTGAGCGAATGTTGTCAGTGAATGTTGTCAGTGAGTGAATGTTGTCAGTGAATGTTGTCAGTGAGTGAATGTTGTCAGTGAATGTTGTCAGTGAGTGAATGTTGTCAGTGAATGTTGTCAGTGAGTGAATGTTGTCAGTGAGTGTATGTTGTCAGTGAGTGAATGTTGTCAGTGAATGTTGTCAGTGAGTGAATGTTGTCAGTGAGTGAATGTTGTCAGTGAATGTTGTCAGTGAGTGAATGTTGTCAGAGAGTGAATGTTGTCAGTGAGTGAATGTTGTCAGTGAATGTTGTCAGTGAGTGAATGTTGTCAGTGAGTGAATGTTGTCAGTGAGTGAATGTTGTCAGTGAATGTTGTCAGTGAGTGAATGTTGTCAGTGAGTGAATGTTGTCAGTGAATGTTGTCAGTGAGTGAATGTTGTCAGTGAGTGAATGTTGTCAGTGAATGTTGTCAGTGAGTGAATGTTGTCAGTGAATGTTGTCAGTGAGTGAATGTTGTCAGTGAGTGAATGTTGTCAGTGAATGTTGTCAGTGAGTGAATGTTGTCAGTGAATGTTGTCAGTGAGTGAATGTTGTCAGAGAGTGAATGTTGTCAGTGAATGTTGTCAGTGAATGTTGTCAGTGAGTGAATGTTGTCAGTGAATGTTGTCAGTGAGTGAATGTTGTCAGTGAATGTTGTCAGTGAGTGAATGTTGTCAGTGAATGTTGTCAGTGAGTGAATGTTGTCAGTGAATGTTGTCAGTGAGTGAATGTTGTCAGAGAGTGAGTGTTGTCAGTGAATGTTGTCAGTGAGTGAATGTTGTCAGAGAGTGAATGTTGTCAGTGAATGTTGTCAGTGAGTGAATGTTGTCAGTGAATGTTGTCAGTGAGTGAATGTTGTCAGTGAATTTTGTCAGAGAGTGAATGTTGTCAGTGAGTGAATGTTGTCAGTGAATGTTGTCAGTGAGTGAATGTTGTCAGTGAATGTTGTCAGTGAGTGAATGTTGTCAGTGAGTGAATGTTGTCAGAGAGTGAATGTTGTCAGTGAATGTTGTCAGTGAGCGAATGTTGTCAGTGAATGTTGTCAGTGAGCGAATGTTGTCAGTGAATGTTGTCAGTGAGTGAATGTTGTCAGTGAATGTTGTCAGTGAGTGAATGTTGTCAGTGAATGTTGTCAGTGAGTGAATGTTGTCAGTGAATGTTGTCAGTGAGTGAATGTTGTCAGTGAGTGTATGTTGTCAGTGAGTGAATGTTGTCAGTGAATGTTGTCAGTGAGTGAATGTTGTCAGTGAATGTTGTCAGTGAGTGAATGTTGTCAGTGAATGTTGTCAGTGAGTGAATGTTGTCAGAGAGTGAATGTTGTCAGTGAATGTTGTCAGTGAGTGAATGTTGTCAGTGAATGTTGTCAGTGAGTGAATGTTGTCAGTGAATGTTGTCAGTGAGTGAATGTTGTCAGTGAGTGAATGTTGTCAGTGAATGTTGTCAGTGAGTGAATGTTGTCAGTGAATGTTGTCAGTGAGTGAATGTTGTCAGTGAATGTTGTCAGAGAGTGAATGTTGTCAGTGAATGTTGTCAGTGAGTGAATGTTGTCAGTGAATGTTGTCAGTGAATGTTGTCAGTGAGAGAATGTTGTCAGAGAGTGAATGTTGTCAGTGAGTGAATGTTGTCAGTGAATGTTGTCAGTGAGAGAATGTTGTCAGAGAGTGAATGTTGTCAGTGAGTGAATGTTGTCAGTGAATGTTGTCAGTGAGTGAATGTTTGTCAGTGAATGTTGTCAGTGAGTGAATGTTGTCAGTGAATGTTGTCAGTGAGTGAATGTTGTCAGTGAATGTTGTCAGTGAGTGAATGTTGTCAGTGAGTGAATGTTGTCAGTGAGTGAATGTTGTCAGTGAATGTTGTCAGTGAGTGAATGTTGTCAGTGAATGTTGTCAGTGAGTGAATGTTGTCAGTGAATGTTGTCAGTGAGTGAATGTTGTCAGTGAGTGAATGTTGTCAGAGAGTGAATGTTGTCAGTGAATGTTGTCAGTGAGCGAATGTTGTCAGTGAATGTTGTCAGTGAGTGAATGTTGTCAGTGAATGTTGTCAGGGAGTGAATGTTGTCAGTGAATGTTGTCAGTGAGCGAATGTTGTCAGTGAATGTTGTCAGTGAGTGAATGTTGTCAGTGAGTGAATGTTGTCAGTGAATGTTGTCAGTGAGTGAATGTTGTCAGTGAATGTTGTCAGAAAATGTTGTCAGTGAGTGAATGTTGTCAGTGAATGTTGTCAGTGAGTGAATGTTGTCAGTGAATGTTGTCAGTGAGTGAATGTTGTCAGTGAATGTTGTCAGTGAGTGAATGTTGTCAGTGAGTGAATGTTGTCAGTGAATGTTGTCAGTGAGTGAATGTTGTCAGTGAATGTTGTCAGTGAGTGAATGTTGTCAGTGAATGTTGTCTCTGAGTAAATGTTGTCAGAGAGTGAATGTTGTCAGTGAATGTTGTCAGTGAGTGAATGTTGCCAGTGAATGTTGTCAGTGAGTGAATGTTGTCAGAGAGTGAATGTTGTCAGTGAGTGAATGTTGTCAGTGAATGTTGTCAGTGAGTGAATGTTGTCAGTGAATGTTGTCAGTGAGTGAATGTTGTCAGTGAGGGAATGTTGTCAGTGAATGTTGTCAGTGAGTGAATGTTGTCAGTGAATGTTGTCAGTGAGTGAATGTTGTCAGTGAGTGAATGTTGTCAGTGAATGTTGTCAGTGAGTGAATGTTGTCAGTGAATGTTGTCAGTGAATGTTGTCAGTGAGTGAATGTTGTCAGAAAATGTTGTCAGTGAGTGAATGTTGTCAGTGAATGTTGTCAGTGAATGAATGTTGTCAGTGAATGTTGTCAGTGAGTGAATGTTGTCAGTGAGTGAATGTTGTCAGTGAATGTTGTCAGTGAGTGAATGTTGTCAGTGAATGTTGTCAGTGAGTGAATGTTGTCAGTGAGTGAATGTTGTCAGTGAGTGAATGTTGTCAGAGAGTGAATGTTGTCAGTGAATGTTGTCAGTGAGCGAATGTTGTCAGTGAATGTTGTCAGTGAGTGAATGTTGTCAGTGAATGTTGTCAGTGAGTGAATGTTGTCAGTGAATGTTGTCAGTGAGTGAATGTTGTCAGTGAATGTTGTCAGTGAATGTTGTCAGTGAGTGAATGTTGTCAGTGAGTGAATGTTGTCAGTGAATGTTGTCAGTGAGTGAATGTTGTCAGTGAATGTTGTCAGTGAGTGAATGTTGTCAGTGAATGTTGTCAGTGAGTGAATGTTGTCAGTGAATGTTGTCAGTGAGTGAATGTTGTCAGTGAATGTTGTCAGTGAATGTTGTCAGTGAGTGAATGTTGTCAGTGAATGTTGTCAGTGAGTGAATGTTGTCAGTGAATGTTGTCAGTGAGTGAATGTTGTCAGTGAATGTTGTCAGAGAGTGAATGTTGTCAGAGAGTGAATGTTGTCAGTGAATGTTGTCAGTGAGCGAATGTTGTCAGTGAATGTTGTCAGTGAGTGAATGTTGTCAGAAAATGTAGTCAGTGAGTGAATATTGTCAGTGAATGTTGTCAGTGAGTGAATGTTGTCAGTGAGTGAATGTTGTCAGTGAATGTTGTCAGTGAGTGAATGTTGTCAGTGAGTGAATGTTGTCAGTGAATGTTGTCAGTGAATGTTGTCAGTGAGTGAATGTTGTCAGTGAGTGAATGTTGTCAGTGAATGTTGTCAGTGAGTGAATGTTTTCAGTGAGTGAATGTTGTCAGTGAGTGAATGTTGTCAGTGAATGTTGTCAGTGAGTGAATGTTGTCAGTGAATGTTGTCAGTGAGTGAATGTTGTCAGTGAATGTTGTCAGTGAGTGAATGTTGTCAGTGAATGTTGTCAGTGAGTGAATGTTGTCAGAGAGTGAATGTTGTCAGTGAATGTTGTCAGTGAGCGAATGTTGTCAGTGAATGTTGTCAGTGAGTGAATGTTGTCAGTGAATGTTGTCAGTGAGTGAATGTTGTCAGTGAATGTTGTCAGTGAGTGAATGTTGTCAGTGAGTGAATGTTGTCAGTGAGTGTATGTTGTCAGTGAGTGAATGTTGTCAGTGAATGTTGTCAGTGAGTGAATGTTGTCAGAGAGTGAATGTTGTCAGTGAATGTTGTCAGTGAGCGAATGTTGTCAGTGAATGTTGTCAGTGAGTGAATGTTGTCAGTAAATGAATGTTGTCAGTGAATGTTGTCAGAGAGTGAATGTTGTCAGTGAATGTTGTCAGTGAGTGAATGTTGTCAGTGAATGTTGTCAGTGAGTGAATGTTGTCAGAGAGTGAATGTTGTCAGTGAGTGAATGTTGTCAGTGAATGTTGTCAGTGAGTGAATGTTGTCAGTGAATGTTGTCAGTGAGTGAATGTTGTCAGTGAATGTTGTCTGTGAGTGAATGTTGTCAGTGAGGGAATGTTGTCAGTGAATGTTGTCAGTGAGTGAATGTTGTCAGTGAGTGAATGTTGTCAGAGAGTGAATGTTGTCAGTGAATGTTGTCAGTGAGCGAATGTTGTCAGTGAATGTTGTCAGTGAGTGAATGTTGTCAGTGAATGTTGTCAGTGAGTGAATGTTGTCAGTGAATGTTGTCAGTGAGTGAATGTTGTCAGTAAATGAATGTTGTCAGTGAATGTTGTCAGTGAGTGAATGTTGTCAGTGAATGTTGTCAGTGAGTGAATGTTGTCAGTGAATGTTGTCAGTGAGTGAATGTTGTCAGAGAGTGAATGTTGTCAGTGAATGTTGTCAGTGAGCGAATGTTGTCAGTGAATGTTGTCAGAAAATGTTGTCAGTGAGTGAATGTTGTCAGTGAATGTTGTCAGTGAGTGAATGTTGTCAGTGAGTGAATGTTGTCAGTGAATGTTGTCAGTGAGTGAATGTTGTCAGAGAGTGAATGTTGTCAGTGAATGTTGTCAGTGAGTGAATGTTGTCAGTGAATGTTGTCAGTGAGTGAATGTTGTCAGTGAATGTTGTCAGTCAGTGAATGTTGTCAGTGAGTGAATGTTGTCAGTGAATGTTGTCAGTGAGTGAATGTTGTCAGTGAGTGAATGTTGTCAGTGAATGTTGTCAGTGAATGTTGTCAGTGAGCGAATGTTGTCAGTGAATGTTGTCAGTGAGTGAATGTTGTCAGTGAATGTTGTCAGTGAGTGAATGTTGTCAGTGAATGTTGTCAGTCAGTGAATGTTGTCAGAGAGTGAATGTTGTCAGTGAGTGAATGTTGTCAGTGAATGTTGTCAGTGAGTGAATGTTGTCAGTGAATGTTGTCAGTGAGTGAATGTTGTCAGAGAGTGAATGTTGTCAGTGAATGTTGTCAGTGAGCGAATGTTGTCAGTGAATGTTGTCAGTGAGTGAATGTTGTCAGTAAATGAATGTTGTCAGTGAATGTTGTCAGTGAGTGAATGTTGTCAGAAAATGTTGTCAGTGAGTGAATGTTGTCAGTGAGTGAATGTTGTCAGTGAATGTTGTCAGTGAGTGAATTTTGTCAGTGAGTGAATGTTGTCAGTGAATGTTGTCAGTGAGTGAATGTTGTCAGTGAATGTTGTCAGTGAGTGAATGTTGTCAGTGAGTGAATGTTGTCAGTGAATGTTGTCAGTGAGTGAATGTTGTCAGTGAGTGAATGTTGTCAGTGAATGTTGTCAGTGAGTGAATGTTGTCAGTGAATGTTGTCAGTGAGTGAATGTTGTCAGAGAGTGAATGTTGTCAGTGAATGTTGTCAGTGAGTGAATGTTGTCAGTGAATGTTGTCAGTGAGTGAATGTTGTCAGTGAATGTTGTCAGTGAGTGAATGTTGTCAGTGAATGTTGTCAGTGAGTGAATGTTGTCAGTGAATGTTGTCAGTGAGTGAATGTTGTCAGTGAATGTTGTCAGTGAATGTTGTCAGTGAGTGAATGTTGTCAGTGAATGTTGTCAGTGAGTGAATGTTGTCAGTGAATGTTGTCAGTGAGTGAATGTTGTCAGTGAATGTTGTCAGTGAGTGAATGTTGTCAGAGAGTGAATGTTGTCAGTGAATGTTGTCAGTGAGCGAATGTTGTCAGTGAATGTTGTCAGTGAGTGAATGTTGTCAGAAAATGTAGTCAGTGAGTGAATGTTGTCAGTGAATGTTGTCAGTGAGTGAATGTTGTCAGTGAGTGAATGTTGTCAGTGAATGTTGTCAGTGAGTGAATGTTGTCAGTGAGTGAATGTTGTCAGTGAGTGAATGTTGTCAGTGAATGTTGTCAGTGAATGTTGTCAGTGAGTGAATGTTGTCAGTGAGTGAATGTTGTCAGTGAATGTTGTCAGTGAGTGAATGTTTTCAGTGAGTGAATGTTGTCAGTGAGTGAATGTTGTCAGTGAATGTTGTCAGTGAGTGAATGTTGTCAGTGAATGTTGTCAGTGAGTGAATGTTGTCAGTGAATGTTGTCAGTGAGTGAATGTTGTCAGTGAATGTTGTCAGTGAGTGAATGTTGTCAGAGAGTGAATGTTGTCAGTGAATGTTGTCAGTGAGCGAATGTTGTCAGTGAATGTTGTCAGTGAGTGAATGTTGTCAGTGAATGTTGTCAGTGAGTGAATGTTGTCAGTGAATGTTGTCAGTGAGTGAATGTTGTCAGTGAGTGAATGTTGTCAGTGAGTGTATGTTGTCAGTGAGTGAATGTTGTCAGTGAATGTTGTCAGTGAGTGAATGTTGTCAGTGAGTGAATGTTGTCAGAGAGTGAATGTTGTCAGTGAATGTTGTCAGTGAGCGAATGTTGTCAGTGAATGTTGTCAGTGAGTGAATGTTGTCAGTAAATGAATGTTGTCAGTGAATGTTGTCAGAGAGTGAATGTTGTCAGTGAATGTTGTCAGTGAGTGAATGTTGTCAGTGAATGTTGTCAGTGAGTGAATGTTGTCAGAGAGTGAATGTTGTCAGTGAGTGAATGTTGTCAGTGAATGTTGTCAGTGAGTGAATGTTGTCAGTGAATGTTGTCAGTGAGTGAATGTTGTCAGTGAATGTTGTCTGTGAGTGAATGTTGTCAGTGAGGGAATGTTGTCAGTGAATGTTGTCAGTGAGTGAATGTTGTCAGTGAGTGAATGTTGTCAGAGAGTGAATGTTGTCAGTGAATGTTGTCAGTGAGCGAATGTTGTCAGTGAATGTTGTCAGTGAGTGAATGTTGTCAGTGAATGTTGTCAGTGAGTGAATGTTGTCAGTGAATGTTGTCAGTGAGTGAATGTTGTCAGTAAATGAATGTTGTCAGTGAATGTTGTCAGTGAGTGAATGTTGTCAGTGAATGTTGTCAGTGAGTGAATGTTGTCAGTGAATGTTGTCAGTGAGTGAATGTTGTCAGAGAGTGAATGTTGTCAGTGAATGTTGTCAGTGAGCGAATGTTGTCAGTGAATGTTGTCAGTGAGTGAATGTTGTCAGAAAATGTTGTCAGTGAGTGAATGTTGTCAGTGAATGTTGTCAGTGAGTGAATGTTGTCAGTGAGTGAATGTTGTCAGTGAATGTTGTCAGTGAGTGAATGTTGTCAGAGAGTGAATGTTGTCAGTGAATGTTGTCAGTGAGTGAATGTTGTCAGTGAATGTTGTCAGTGAGTGAATGTTGTCAGTGAATGTTGTCAGTCAGTGAATGTTGTCAGTGAGTGAATGTTGTCAGTGAATGTTGTCAGTGAGTGAATGTTGTCAGTGAGTGAATGTTGTCAGTGAATGTTGTCAGTGAATGTTGTCAGTGAGCGAATGTTGTCAGTGAATGTTGTCAGTGAGTGAATGTTGTCAGTGAATGTTGTCAGTGAGTGAATGTTGTCAGTGAATGTTGTCAGTCAGTGAATGTTGTCAGAGAGTGAATGTTGTCAGTGAGTGAATGTTGTCAGTGAATGTTGTCAGTGAGTGAATGTTGTCAGTGAATGTTGTCAGTGAGTGAATGTTGTCAGAGAGTGAATGTTGTCAGTGAATGTTGTCAGTGAGCGAATGTTGTCAGTGAATGTTGTCAGTGAGTGAATGTTGTCAGTAAATGAATGTTGTCAGTGAATGTTGTCAGTGAGTGAATGTTGTCAGTGAATGTTGTCAGTGAGTGAATGTTGTCAGAGAGTGAATGTTGTCAGTGAATGTTGTCAGTGAGTGAATGTTGTCAGTGAATGTTGTCAGTGAGTGAATGTTGTCAGTGAATGTTGTCAGTGAGTGAATGTTGTCAGAAAATGTTGTCAGTGAGTGAATGTTGTCAGTGAATGTTGTCAGTGAGTGAATGTTGTCAGTGAATGTTGTCAGTGAGTGAATGTTGTCAGTGAATGTTGTCAGTGAGTGAATGTTGTCAGAGAGTGAATGTTGTCAGTGAATGTTGTCAGTGAGTGAATGTTGTCAGTGAATGTTGTCAGTGAGTGAATGTTGTCAGAGAGTGAATGTTGTCAGTGAATGTTGTCAGTGAGCGAATGTTGTCAGTGAATGTTGTCAGTGAGTGAATGTTGTCAGAAAATGTTGTCAGTGAGTGAATGTTGTCAGTGAATGTTGTCAGTGAGTGAATGTTGTCAGTGAGTGAATGTTGTCAGTGAATGTTGTCAGTGAGTGAATGTTGTCAGTGAGTGAATGTTGTCAGTGAATGTTGTCAGTGAGTGAATGTTGTCAGTGAATGTTGTCAGTGAGTGAATGTTGTCAGTGAGTGAATGTTGTCAGTGAATGTTGTCAGTGAGTGAATGTTGTCAGTGAATGTTGTCAGTGAGTGAATGTTGTCAGAGAGTGAATGTTGTCAGTGAATGTTGTCAGTGAGTGAATGTTGTCAGTGAATGTTGTCAGAGAGTGAATGTTGTCAGTGAATGTTGTCAGTGAGTGAATGTTGTCAGTGAATGTTGTCAGTGAGTGAATGTTGTCAGTGAGTGAATGTTGTCAGTGAATGTTGTCAGTGAGTGAATGTTGTCAGTGAATGTTGTCAGTGAGTGAATGTTGTCAGTGAATGTTGTCAGTGAGTGAATGTTGTCAGAGAGTGAATGTTGTCAGTGAATGTTGTCAGTGAGCGAATGTTGTCAGTGAATGTTGTCAGTGAGTGAATGTTGTCAGAAAATGTTGTCAGTGAGTGAATGTTGTCAGTGAATGTTGTCAGTGAGTGAATGTTGTCAGTGAATGTTGTCAGTGAGTGAATGTTGTCAGAGAGTGAATGTTGTCAGTGAATGTTGTCAGTGAGTGAATGTTGTCAGTGAATGTTGTCAGTGAGTGAATGTTGTCAGTGAATGTTGTCAGTGAGTGAATGTTGTCAGTGAGTGAATGTTGTCAGTGAATGTTGTCAGTGAGTGAATGTTGTCAGTGAGTGAATGTTGTCAGTGAATGTTGTCAGTGAGTGAATGTTGTCAGTGAATGTTGTCAGTGAGTGAATGTTGTCAGTGAATGTTGTCAGTGAATGTTGTCAGTGAGCGAATGTTGTCAGTGAATGTTGTCAGTGAGTGAATGTTGTCAGTGAATGTTGTCAGTGAGTGAATGTTGTCAGAGAGTGAATGTTGTCAGTGAGTGAATGTTGTCAGTGAATGTTGTCAGTGAGTGAATGTTGTCAGTGAATGTTGTCAGTGAGTGAATGTTGTCAGAGAGTGAATGTTGTCAGTGAGTGAATGTTGTCAGTGAATGTTGTCAGTGAGTGAATGTTGTCAGTGAATGTTGTCAGTGAGTGAATGTTGTCAGTGAATGTTGTCTGTGAGTGAATGTTGTCAGTGAGGGAATGTTGTCAGTGAATGTTGTCAGTGAGTGAATGTTGTCAGTGAGTGAATGTTGTCAGAGAGTGAATGTTGTCAGTGAATGTTGTCAGTGAGCGAATGTTGTCAGTGAATGTTGTCAGTGAGTGAATGTTGTCAGTGAATGTTGTCAGTGAGTGAATGTTGTCAGTGAATGTTGTCAGTGAGTGAATGTTGTCAGTAAATGAATGTTGTCAGTGAATGTTGTCAGTGAGTGAATGTTGTCAGTGAATGTTGTCAGTGAGTGAATGTTGTCAGTGAATGTTGTCAGTGAGTGAATGTTGTCAGAGAGTGAATGTTGTCAGTGAATGTTGTCAGTGAGCGAATGTTGTCAGTGAATGTTGTCAGAAAATGTTGTCAGTGAGTGAATGTTGTCAGTGAATGTTGTCAGTGAGTGAATGTTGTCAGTGAGTGAATGTTGTCAGTGAATGTTGTCAGTGAGTGAATGTTGTCAGAGAGTGAATGTTGTCAGTGAATGTTGTCAGTGAGTGAATGTTGTCAGTGAATGTTGTCAGTGAGTGAATGTTGTCAGTGAATGTTGTCAGTGAGTGAATGTTGTCAGTGAGTGAATGTTGTCAGTGAATGTTGTCAGTGAGTGAATGTTGTCAGTGAGTGAATGTTGTCAGTGAATGTTGTCAGTGAATGTTGTCAGTGAGCGAATGTTGTCAGTGAATGTTGTCAGTGAGTGAATGTTGTCAGTGAATGTTGTCAGTGAGTGAATGTTGTCAGTGAATGTTGTCAGTCAGTGAATGTTGTCAGAGAGTGAATGTTGTCAGTGAGTGAATGTTGTCAGTGAATGTTGTCAGTGAGTGAATGTTGTCAGTGAATGTTGTCAGTGAGTGAATGTTGTCAGAGAGTGAATGTTGTCAGTGAATGTTGTCAGTGAGCGAATGTTGTCAGTGAATGTTGTCAGTGAGTGAATGTTGTCAGTAAATTAATGTTGTCAGTGAATGTTGTCAGTGAGTGAATGTTGTCAGAAAATGTTGTCAGTGAGTGAATGTTGTCAGTGAGTGAATGTTGTCAGTGAATGTTGTCAGTGAGTGAATTTTGTCAGTGAGTGAATGTTGTCAGTGAATGTTGTCAGTGAGTGAATGTTGTCAGTGAATGTTGTCAGTGAGTGAATGTTGTCAGTGAGTGAATGTTGTCAGTGAATGTTGTCAGTGAGTGAATGTTGTCAGTGAGTGAATGTTGTCAGTGAATGTTGTCAGTGAGTGAATGTTGTCAGTGAATGTTGTCAGTGAGTGAATGTTGTCAGAGAGTGAATGTTGTCAGTGAATGTTGTCAGTGAATGTTGTCAGTGAGTGAATGTTGTCAGTGAATGTTGTCAGTGAGTGAATGTTGTCAGTGAATGTTGTCAGTGAGTGAATGTTGTCAGTGAATGTTGTCAGTGAGTGAATGTTGTCAGTGAATGTTGTCAGTGAGTGAATGTTGTCAGTGAGTGAATGTTGTCAGTGAATGTTGTCAGTGAGTGAATGTTGTCAGTGAATGTTGTCAGTGAGTGAATGTTGTCAGTGAATGTTGTCAGTGAGTGAATGTTGTCAGAGAGTGAATGTTGTCAGTGAATGTTGTCAGTGAGCGAATGTTGTCAGTGAATGTTGTCAGTGAGTGAATGTTGTCAGAAAATGTAGTCAGTGAGTGAATGTTGTCAGTGAATGTTGTCAGTGAGTGAATGTTGTCAGTGAGTGAATGTTGTCAGTGAATGTTGTCAGTGAGTGAATGTTGTCAGTGAGTGAATGTTGTCAGTGAATGTTGTCAGTGAATGTTGTCAGTGAGTGAATGTTGTCAGTGAGTGAATGTTGTCAGTGAATGTTGTCAGTGAGTGAATGTTTTCAGTGAGTGAATGTTGTCAGTGAGTGAATGTTGTCAGTGAATGTTGTCAGTGAGTGAATGTTGTCAGTGAATGTTGTCAGTGAGTGAATGTTGTCAGTGAATGTTGTCAGTGAGTGAATGTTGTCAGTGAATGTTGTCAGTGAGTGAATGTTGTCAGAGAGTGAATGTTGTCAGTGAATGTTGTCAGTGAGCGAATGTTGTCAGTGAATGTTGTCAGTGAGTGAATGTTGTCAGTGAATGTTGTCAGTGAGTGAATGTTGTCAGTGAGTGAATGTTGTCAGTGAGTGTATGTTGTCAGTGAGTGAATGTTGTCAGTGAATGTTGTCAGTGAGTGAATGTTGTCAGTGAGTGAATGTTGTCAGAGAGTGAATGTTGTCAGTGAATGTTGTCAGTGAGCGAATGTTGTCAGTGAATGTTGTCAGTGAGTGAATGTTGTCAGTAAATGAATGTTGTCAGTGAATGTTGTCAGAGAGTGAATGTTGTCAGTGAATGTTGTCAGTGAGTGAATGTTGTCAGTGAATGTTGTCAGTGAGTGAATGTTGTCAGAGAGTGAATGTTGTCAGTGAGTGAATGTTGTCAGTGAATGTTGTCAGTGAGTGAATGTTGTCAGTGAATGTTGTCAGTGAGTGAATGTTGTCAGTGAATGTTGTCTGTGAGTGAATGTTGTCAGTGAGGGAATGTTGTCAGTGAATGTTGTCAGTGAGTGAATGTTGTCAGTGAGTGAATGTTGTCAGAGAGTGAATGTTGTCAGTGAATGTTGTCAGTGAGCGAATGTTGTCAGTGAATGTTGTCAGTGAGTGAATGTTGTCAGTGAATGTTGTCAGTGAGTGAATGTTGTCAGTGAATGTTGTCAGTGAGTGAATGTTGTCAGTAAATGAATGTTGTCAGTGAATGTTGTCAGTGAGTGAATGTTGTCAGTGAATGTTGTCAGTGAGTGAATGTTGTCAGTGAATGTTGTCAGTGAGTGAATGTTGTCAGAGAGTGAATGTTGTCAGTGAATGTTGTCAGTGAGCGAATGTTGTCAGTGAATGTTGTCAGTGAGTGAATGTTGTCAGAAAATGTTGTCAGTGAGTGAATGTTGTCAGTGAATGTTGTCAGTGAGTGAATGTTGTCAGTGAGTGAATGTTGTCAGTGAATGTTGTCAGTGAGTGAATGTTGTCAGAGAGTGAATGTTGTCAGTGAATGTTGTCAGTGAGTGAATGTTGTCAGTGAATGTTGTCAGTGAGTGAATGTTGTCAGTGAATGTTGTCAGTCAGTGAATGTTGTCAGTGAGTGAATGTTGTCAGTGAATGTTGTCAGTGAGTGAATGTTGTCAGTGAGTGAATGTTGTCAGTGAATGTTGTCAGTGAATGTTGTCAGTGAGCGAATGTTGTCAGTGAATGTTGTCAGTGAGTGAATGTTGTCAGTGAATGTTGTCAGTGAGTGAATGTTGTCAGTGAATGTTGTCAGTCAGTGAATGTTGTCAGAGAGTGAATGTTGTCAGTGAGTGAATGTTGTCAGTGAATGTTGTCAGTGAGTGAATGTTGTCAGTGAATGTTGTCAGTGAGTGAATGTTGTCAGAGAGTGAATGTTGTCAGTGAATGTTGTCAGTGAGCGAATGTTGTCAGTGAATGTTGTCAGTGAGTGAATGTTGTCAGTAAATGAATGTTGTCAGTGAATGTTGTCAGTGAGTGAATGTTGTCAGTGAATGTTGTCAGTGAGTGAATGTTGTCAGAGAGTGAATGTTGTCAGTGAATGTTGTCAGTGAGTGAATGTTGTCAGTGAATGTTGTCAGTGAGTGAATGTTGTCAGTGAATGTTGTCAGTGAGTGAATGTTGTCAGAAAATGTTGTCAGTGAGTGAATGTTGTCAGTGAATGTTGTCAGTGAGTGAATGTTGTCAGTGAATGTTGTCAGTGAGTGAATGTTGTCAGTGAATGTTGTCAGTGAGTGAATGTTGTCAGAGAGTGAATGTTGTCAGTGAATGTTGTCAGTGAGTGAATGTTGTCAGTGAATGTTGTCAGTGAGTGAATGTTGTCAGAGAGTGAATGTTGTCAGTGAATGTTGTCAGTGAGCGAATGTTGTCAGTGAATGTTGTCAGTGAGTGAATGTTGTCAGTGAATGTTGTCAGTGAGTGAATGTTGTCAGTGAATGTTGTCAGTGAGTGAATGTTGTCAGAGAGTGAATGTTGTCAGTGAATGTTGTCAGTGAGCGAATGTTGTCAGTGAATGTTGTCAGTGAGTGAATGTTGTCAGAAAATGTTGTCAGTGAGTGAATGTTGTCAGTGAATGTTGTCAGTGAGTGAATGTTGTCAGTGAATGTTGTCAGTGAGTGAATGTTGTCAGAGAGTGAATGTTGTCAGTGAATGTTGTCAGTGAGTGAATGTTGTCAGTGAATGTTGTCAGTGAGCGAATGTTGTCAGTGAATGTTGTCAGTGAGTGAATGTTGTCAGTGAGTGAATGTTGTCAGTGAATGTTGTCAGTGAGTGAATGTTGTCAGAGAGTGAATGTTGTCAGTGAATGTTGTCAGTGAGCGAATGTTGTCAGTGAATGTTGTCAGTGAGTGAATGTTGTCAGAAAATGTTGTCAGTGAGTGAATGTTGTCAGTGAATGTTGTCAGTGAGTGAATGTTGTCAGTGAATGTTGTCAGTGAGTGAATGTTGTCAGAGAGTGAATGTTGTCAGTGAATGTTGTCAGTGAGTGAATGTTGTCAGTGAATGTTGTCAGTGAGTGAATGTTGTCAGTGAATGTTGTCAGTGAGTGAATGTTGTCAGTGAGTGAATGTTGTCAGTGAATGTTGTCAGTGAGTGAATGTTGTCAGTGAATGTTGTCAGTGAGTGAATGTTGTCAGTGAATGTTGTCAGTGAGTGAATGTTGTCAGTGAATGTTGTCAGTGAGTGAATGTTGTCAGTGAATGTTGTCAGTGAATGTTGTCAGTGAGCGAATGTTGTCAGTGAATGTTGTCAGTGAGTGAATGTTGTCAGTGAATGTTGTCAGTGAGTGAATGTTGTCAGAGAGTGAATGTTGTCAGTTAGTGAATGTTGTCAGTGAGTGAATGTTGTCAGTGAATGTTGTCAGTGAGTGAATGTTGTCAGTGAATGTTGTCAGTGAGTGAATGTTGTCAGAGAGTGAATGTTGTCAGTTAGTGAATGTTGTCAGTGAGTGAATGTTGTCAGTGAATGTTGTCAGTGAGTGAATGTTGTCAGTGAATGTTGTCAGTGAGTGAATGTTGTCAGTGAATGTTGTCAGTGAATGTTGTCAGTGAGTGAATGTTATCAGTGAATGTTGTCAGTGAGTGAATGTTGTCAGAGAGTGAATGTTGTCAGTGAATGTTGTCAGTGAGTGAATGTTGTCAGTGAGTGAATGTTGTCAGTGAGTGAATGTTGTCAGTGAATGTTGTCAGAAAGTGAATGTTGTCAGTGAATGTTGTCAGTGAGTGAATGTTGTCAGTGAATGTTGTCAGTGAGTGAATGTTGTCAGTGAGTGAATGTTGTCAGAGAGTGAATGTTGTCAGTCAGTGAATGTTGTCAGTGAGTGAATGTTGTCAGAGAGTGAATGTTGTCAGTCAGTGAATGTTGTCAGTGAGTGAATGTTGTCAGTGAGTGAATGTTGTCAGTGAATGTTGTCAGTGAGTGAATGTTGTCAGAGAGTGAATGTTGTCAGTGAATGTTGTCAGTGAGTGAATGTTGTCAGTGAATGTTGTCAGAGAGTGAATGTTGTCAGTGAATGTTGTCAGTGAGTGAATGTTGTCAGTGAATGTTGTCAGTGAGTGAATGTTGTCAGTGAATGTTGTCAGTGAGTGAATGTTGTCAGTGAGTGAATGTTGTCAGTGAATGTTGTCAGTGAGTGAATGTTGTCAGTGAGTGAATGTTGTCAGTGAATGTTGTCAGAGAGTGAATGTTGTCAGAGAGTGAATGTTGTCAGTGAATGTTGTCAGTGAGGGAATGTTGTCAGTGAATGTTGTCAGTGAGTGAATGTTGTCAGTGAATGTTGTCAGTGAGTGAATGTTGTCAGTGAGTGAATGTTGTCAGTGAATGTTGTCAGTGAGTGAATGTTGTCAGTGAATGTTGTCAGTGAGTGAATGTTGTCAAAAAATGTTGTCAGTGAGTGAATGTTGTCAGTGAATGTTGTCAGTGAGTGAATGTTGTCAGTGAGTGAATGTTGTCAGTGAATGTTGTCAGTGAGTGAATGTTGTCAGTGAGTGAATGTTGTCAGTGAATGTTGTCAGTGAGTGAATGTTGTCAGTGAATGTTGTCAGTGAGTGAATGTTGTCAGTGAATGTTGTCAGTGAGTGAATGCTGTCAGCGAGTGAATGTTGTCAGTGAGCGAATGTTGTCAGTGAATGTTGTCAGTGAGCGAATGTTGTCAGTGAATGTTGTCAGTGAGTGAATGTTGTCAGTGAATGTTGTCAGTGAGTGAATGTTGTCAGTGAATGTTGTCAGTGAGTGAATGTTGTCAGTGAATGTTGTCAGTGAGTGAATGTTGTCAGTGAGTGAATGTTGTCAGTGAATGTTGTCAGTGAGTGAATGTTGTCAGTGAATGTTGTCAGTGAATGTTGTCAGTGAGTGAATGTTGTCAGTGAGTGTATGTTGTCAGTGAGTGAATGTTGTCAGTGAATGTTGTCAGTGAGTGAATGTTGTCAGTGAGTGAATGTTGTCAGAGAGTGAATGTTGTCAGTGAATGTTGTCAGTGAGCGAATGTTGTCAGTGAATGTTGTCAGTGAGTGAATGTTGTCAGTAAATGAATGTTGTCAGTGAATGTTGTCAGAGAGTGAATGTTGTCAGTGAATGTTGTCAGTGAGTGAATGTTGTCAGTGAATGTTGTCAGTGAGTGAATGTTGTCAGAGAGTGAATGTTGTCAGTGAGTGAATGTTGTCAGTGAATGTTGTCAGTGAGTGAATGTTGTCAGTGAATGTTGTCAGTGAGTGAATGTTGTCAGTGAATGTTGTCTGTGAGTGAATGTTGTCAGTGAGGGAATGTTGTCAGTGAATGTTGTCAGTGAGTGAATGTTGTCAGTGAGTGAATGTTGTCAGAGAGTGAATGTTGTCAGTGAATGTTGTCAGTGAGCGAATGTTGTCAGTGAATGTTGTCAGTGAGTGAATGTTGTCAGTGAATGTTGTCAGTGAGTGAATGTTGTCAGTGAATGTTGTCAGTGAGTGAATGTTGTCAGTAAATGAATGTTGTCAGTGAATGTTGTCAGTGAGTGAATGTTGTCAGTGAATGTTGTCAGTGAGTGAATGTTGTCAGTGAATGTTGTCAGTGAGTGAATGTTGTCAGAGAGTGAATGTTGTCAGTGAATGTTGTCAGTGAGCGAATGTTGTCAGTGAATGTTGTCAGTGAGTGAATGTTGTCAGAAAATGTTGTCAGTGAGTGAATGTTGTCAGTGAATGTTGTCAGTGAGTGAATGTTGTCAGTGAGTGAATGTTGTCAGTGAATGTTGTCAGTGAGTGAATGTTGTCAGAGAGTGAATGTTGTCAGTGAATGTTGTCAGTGAGTGAATGTTGTCAGTGAATGTTGTCAGTGAGTGAATGTTGTCAGTGAATGTTGTCAGTCAGTGAATGTTGTCAGTGAGTGAATGTTGTCAGTGAATGTTGTCAGTGAGTGAATGTTGTCAGTGAGTGAATGTTGTCAGTGAATGTTGTCAGTGAATGTTGTCAGTGAGCGAATGTTGTCAGTGAATGTTGTCAGTGAGTGAATGTTGTCAGTGAATGTTGTCAGTGAGTGAATGTTGTCAGTGAATGTTGTCAGTCAGTGAATGTTGTCAGAGAGTGAATGTTGTCAGTGAGTGAATGTTGTCAGTGAATGTTGTCAGTGAGTGAATGTTGTCAGTGAATGTTGTCAGTGAGTGAATGTTGTCAGAGAGTGAATGTTGTCAGTGAATGTTGTCAGTGAGCGAATGTTGTCAGTGAATGTTGTCAGTGAGTGAATGTTGTCAGTAAATGAATGTTGTCAGTGAATGTTGTCAGTGAGTGAATGTTGTCAGTGAATGTTGTCAGTGAGTGAATGTTGTCAGAGAGTGAATGTTGTCAGTGAATGTTGTCAGTGAGTGAATGTTGTCAGTGAATGTTGTCAGTGAGTGAATGTTGTCAGTGAATGTTGTCAGTGAGTGAATGTTGTCAGAAAATGTTGTCAGTGAGTGAATGTTGTCAGTGAATGTTGTCAGTGAGTGAATGTTGTCAGTGAATGTTGTCAGTGAGTGAATGTTGTCAGTGAATGTTGTCAGTGAGTGAATGTTGTCAGAGAGTGAATGTTGTCAGTGAATGTTGTCAGTGAGTGAATGTTGTCAGTGAATGTTGTCAGTGAGTGAATGTTGTCAGAGAGTGAATGTTGTCAGTGAATGTTGTCAGTGAGCGAATGTTGTCAGTGAATGTTGTCAGTGAGTGAATGTTGTCAGTGAATGTTGTCAGTGAGTGAATGTTGTCAGTGAATGTTGTCAGTGAGTGAATGTTGTCAGAGAGTGAATGTTGTCAGTGAATGTTGTCAGTGAGCGAATGTTGTCAGTGAATGTTGTCAGTGAGTGAATGTTGTCAGAAAATGTTGTCAGTGAGTGAATGTTGTCAGTGAATGTTGTCAGTGAGTGAATGTTGTCAGTGAATGTTGTCAGTGAGTGAATGTTGTCAGAGAGTGAATGTTGTCAGTGAATGTTGTCAGTGAGTGAATGTTGTCAGTGAATGTTGTCAGTGAGCGAATGTTGTCAGTGAATGTTGTCAGTGAGTGAATGTTGTCAGTGAGTGAATGTTGTCAGTGAATGTTGTCAGTGAGTGAATGTTGTCAGAGAGTGAATGTTGTCAGTGAATGTTGTCAGTGAGCGAATGTTGTCAGTGAATGTTGTCAGTGAGTGAATGTTGTCAGAAAATGTTGTCAGTGAGTGAATGTTGTCAGTGAATGTTGTCAGTGAGTGAATGTTGTCAGTGAATGTTGTCAGTGAGTGAATGTTGTCAGAGAGTGAATGTTGTCAGTGAATGTTGTCAGTGAGTGAATGTTGTCAGTGAATGTTGTCAGTGAGTGAATGTTGTCAGTGAATGTTGTCAGTGAGTGAATGTTGTCAGTGAGTGAATGTTGTCAGTGAATGTTGTCAGTGAGTGAATGTTGTCAGTGAGTGAATGTTGTCAGTGAATGTTGTCAGTGAGTGAATGTTGTCAGTGAATGTTGTCAGTGAGTGAATGTTGTCAGTGAATGTTGTCAGTGAGTGAATGTTGTCAGTGAATGTTGTCAGTGAATGTTGTCAGTGAGCGAATGTTGTCAGTGAATGTTGTCAGTGAGTGAATGTTGTCAGTGAATGTTGTCAGTGAGTGAATGTTGTCAGAGAGTGAATGTTGTCAGTTAGTGAATGTTGTCAGTGAGTGAATGTTGTCAGTGAATGTTGTCAGTGAGTGAATGTTGTCAGTGAATGTTGTCAGTGAGTGAATGTTGTCAGAGAGTGAATGTTGTCAGTTAGTGAATGTTGTCAGTGAGTGAATGTTGTCAGTGAATGTTGTCAGTGAGTGAATGTTGTCAGTGAATGTTGTCAGTGAGTGAATGTTGTCAGTGAATGTTGTCAGTGAATGTTGTCAGTGAGTGAATGTTATCAGTGAATGTTGTCAGTGAGTGAATGTTGTCAGAGAGTGAATGTTGTCAGTGAATGTTGTCAGTGAGTGAATGTTGTCAGTGAGTGAATGTTGTCAGTGAGTGAATGTTGTCAGTGAATGTTGTCAGAAAGTGAATGTTGTCAGTGAATGTTGTCAGTGAGTGAATGTTGTCAGTGAATGTTGTCAGTGAGTGAATGTTGTCAGTGAGTGAATGTTGTCAGAGAGTGAATGTTGTCAGTCAGTGAATGTTGTCAGTGAGTGAATGTTGTCAGAGAGTGAATGTTGTCAGTCAGTGAATGTTGTCAGTGAGTGAATGTTGTCAGTGAGTGAATGTTGTCAGTGAATGTTGTCAGTGAGTGAATGTTGTCAGAGAGTGAATGTTGTCAGTGAATGTTGTCAGTGAGTGAATGTTGTCAGTGAATGTTGTCAGAGAGTGAATGTTGTCAGTGAATGTTGTCAGTGAGTGAATGTTGTCAGTGAATGTTGTCAGTGAGTGAATGTTGTCAGTGAATGTTGTCAGTGAGTGAATGTTGTCAGTGAGTGAATGTTGTCAGTGAATGTTGTCAGTGAGTGAATGTTGTCAGTGAGTGAATGTTGTCAGTGAATGTTGTCAGAGAGTGAATGTTGTCAGAGAGTGAATGTTGTCAGTGAATGTTGTCAGTGAGGGAATGTTGTCAGTGAATGTTGTCAGTGAGTGAATGTTGTCAGTGAATGTTGTCAGTGAGTGAATGTTGTCAGTGAGTGAATGTTGTCAGTGAATGTTGTCAGTGAGTGAATGTTGTCAGTGAATGTTGTCAGTGAGTGAATGTTGTCAAAAAATGTTGTCAGTGAGTGAATGTTGTCAGTGAATGTTGTCAGTGAGTGAATGTTGTCAGTGAGTGAATGTTGTCAGTGAATGTTGTCAGTGAGTGAATGTTGTCAGTGAGTGAATGTTGTCAGTGAATGTTGTCAGTGAGTGAATGTTGTCAGTGAATGTTGTCAGTGAGTGAATGTTGTCAGTGAATGTTGTCAGTGAGTGAATGCTGTCAGCGAGTGAATGTTGTCAGTGAGCGAATGTTGTCAGTGAATGTTGTCAGTGAGCGAATGTTGTCAGTGAATGTTGTCAGTGAGTGAATGTTGTCAGTGAATGTTGTCAGTGAGTGAATGTTGTCAGTGAATGTTGTCAGTGAGTGAATGTTGTCAGTGAATGTTGTCAGTGAGTGAATGTTGTCAGTGAGTGAATGTTGTCAGTGAATGTTGTCAGTGAGTGAATGTTGTCAGTGAATGTTGTCAGTGAATGTTGTCAGTGAGTGAATGTTGTCAGTGAATGTTGTCAGTGAGTGAATGTTGTCAGAGAGTGAATGTTGTCAGTGAATGTTGTCAGTGAGTGAATGTTGTCAGAAAATGTTGTCAGTGGGTGAATGTTGTCAGTGAATGTTGTCAGTGAGTGAATGTTGTCAGTGAATGTTGTCAGTGAGTGAATGTTGTCAGTGAGTGAATGTTGTCAGTGAATGTTGTTAGTGAGTGAATGTTGTCAGTGAATGTTGTCAGTGAGTGAATGTTGTCAGTGAATGTTGTCAGTGAGTGAATGTTGTCAGAGAGTGAATGTTGTCAGTGAATGTTGTCAGTGAGTGAATGTTGTCAGTGAATGTTGTCAGTGAGTGAATGTTGTCAGTGAATGTTGTCAGTGAGTGAATGTTGTCAGTGAATGTTGTCAGTGAGTGAATGTTGTCAGTGAATGTTGTCAGTGAGTGAATGTTGTCAGTGAGTGAATGTTGTCAGTGAATGTTGTCAGTGAGTGAATGTTGTCAGTGAATGTTGTCAGTGAGTGAATGTTGTCAGTGAATGTTGTCAGTGAGTGAATGTTGTCAGTGAATGTTGTCAGTGAGTGAATGTTGTCAGTGAATGTTGTCAGTGAATGTTGTCAGTGAGTGAATGTTGTCAGTGAGTGAATGTTGTCAGTGAATGTTGTCAGTGAGTGAATGTTGTCAGTGAATGTTGTCAGTGAGAGAATGTTGTCAGTGAATGTTGTCAGTGAGTGAATGTTTTCAGAAAATGTTGTCAGTGAGTGAATGTTGTCAGTGAATGTTGTCAGTGAGTGAAAGTTGTCAGTGAGTGAATGTTGTCAGTGAATATTGTCAGTGAGTGAATGTTGTCAGTGAGTGAATGTTGTCAGTGAATGTTGTCAGTGAGTGAATGTTGTCAGTGAATGTTGTCAGTGAGTGAATGTTGTCAGTGAATGTTGTCAGTGAGTGAATGTTGTCAGAGAGTGAATGTTGTCAGTGAATGTTGTCAGTGAGCGAATGTTGTCAGTGAATGTTGTCAGTGAGTGAATGTTGTCAGAAAATGTTGTTAGTGAGTGAATGTTGTCAGTGAATGTTGTCAGTGAGTGAATGTTGTCAGTGAATGTTGTCAGTGAGTGAATGTTGTCAGTGAATGTTGTCAGTGAGTGAATGTTGTCAGAGAGTGAATGTTGTCAGTGAATGTTGTCAGTGAGTGAATGTTGTCAGTGAATGTTGTCAGAGAGTGAATGTTGTCAGTGAATGTTGTCAGTGAGTGAATGTTGTCAGTGAATGTTGTCAGTGAGTGAATGTTGTCAGAGAGTGAATGTTGTCAGTGAGTGAATGTTGTCAGTGAATGTTGTCAGTGAGTGAATGTTGTCAGTGAATGTTGTCAGTGAGTGAATGTTGTCAGTGAATGTTGTCAGTGAGGGAATGTTGTCAGTGAGGGAATGTTGTCAGTGAATGTTGTTAGTGAGTGAATGTTGTCAGTGAGTGAATGTTGTCAGTGAATGTTGTCAGTGAGTGAATGTTGTCAGTGAATGTTGTCAGTGAGTGAATGTTGTCAGTGAATGTTGTCAGTGAATGTTGTCAGTGAGTGAATGTTGTCAGTGAATGTTGTCAGTGAGTGAATGTTGTCAGAGAGTGAATGTTGTCAGAGAGTGAATGTTGTCAGTGAATGTTGTCAGTGAGCGAATGTTGTCAGTGAATGTTGTCAGTGAGTGAATGTTGTCAGAAAATGTTGTCAGTGAGTGAATGTTGTCAGTGAATGTTGTCAGTGAGTGAATGTTGTCAGTGAGTGAATGTTGTCAGTGAGTGAATGTTGTCAGTGAATGTTGTCAGTGAGTGAATGTTGTCAGTGAATGTTGTCAGTGAGTGAATGTTGTCAGTGAATGTTGTCAGTGAGTGAATGTTGTCAGAGAGTGAATGTTGTCAGTGAATGTTGTCAGTGAGTGAATGTTGTCAGTGAATGTTGTCAGTGAGTGAATGTTGTCAGTGAATGTTGTCAGTGAGTGAATGTTGTCAGTGAATGTTGTCAGTGAGTGAATGTTGTCAGTGAATGTTGTCAGTGAGCGAATGTTGTCAGTGAATGTTGTCAGTGAGTGAATGTTGTCAGTGAATGTTGTCAGTGAGTGAATGTTGTCAGTGAATGTTGTCAGTGAGTGAATGTTGTCAGTGAGTGAAAGTTGTCAGTGAGTGAATGTTGTCAGTGAATGTTGTCAGTGAGTGAATGTTGTCAGTGAGTGAATGTTGTCAGTGAGTGAATGTTGTCAGTGAATGTTGTCAGTGAGTGAATGTTGTCAGTGAATGTTGTCAGTGAGCGAATGTTGTCAGTGAATGTTGTCAGTGAGTGAATGTTGTCAGTGAATGTTGTCAGTGAGTGAATGTTGTCAGTGAATGTTGTCAGTGAGTGAATGTTTTCAGTGAGTGAAAGTTGTCAGTGAGTGAATGTTGTCAGTGAATGTTGTCAGTGAGTGAATGTTGTCAGTGAGTGAATGTTGTCAGTGAATGTTGTCAGTGAGTGAATGTTGTCAGTGAGTGAATGTTGTCAGTGAATGTTGTCAGTGAGTGAATGTTGTCAGAGAGTGAATGTTGTCAGTGAATGTTGTCAGTGAGCGAATGTTGTCAGTGAATGTTGTCAGTGAGTGAATGTTGTCAGAAAATGTTGTCAGTGAGTGAATGTTGTCAGTGAATGTTGTCAGTCAGTGAATGTTGTCAGTGAGTGAATGTTGTCAGTGAATGTTGTCAGTGAGTGAATGTTGTCAGTGAGTGAATGTTGTCAGTGAATGTTGTCAGTGAGTGAATGTTGTCAGTGAATGTTGTCAGTGAGTGAATGTTGTCAGTGAATGTTGTCAGTGAGTGAATGTTGTCAGTGAATGTTGTCAGTGAGTGAAAGTTGTCAGTGAGTGAATGTTGTCAGTGAATGTTGTCAGTGAGTGAATGTTGTCAGTGAGTGAATGTTGTCAGTGAATGTTGTCAGTGAGTGAATGTTGTCAGTGAATGTTGTCAGTGAGTGAATGTTGTCAGTGAATGTTGTCAGAGAGTGAATGTTGTCAGTGAATGTTGTCAGTGAGTGAATGTTGTCAGTGAATGTTGTCAGTGAGTGAATGTTGTCAGAGAGTGAATGTTGTCAGTGAGTGAATGTTGTCAGTGAATGTTGTCAGTGAGTGAATGTTGTCAGTGAATGTTGTCAGTGAGTGAATGTTGTCAGTGAGGGAATGTTGTCAGTGAATGTTGTTAGTGAGTGAATGTTGTCAGTGAATGTTGTCAGTGAGTGAATGTTGTCAGTGAGTGAATGTTGTCAGAGAGTGAATGTTGTCAGTGAATGTTGTCAGTGAGCGAATGTTGTCAGTGAATGTTGTCAGTGAGTGAATGTTGTCAGTGAATGTTGTCAGTGAGTGAATGTTGTCAGTGAATGTTGTCAGTGAGTGAATGTTGTCAGTAAATGAATGTTGTCAGTGAATGTTGTCAGTGAGTGAATGTTGTCAGTGAATGCTGTCAGTGAGTGAATGTTGTCAGTGAATGTTGTCAGTGAGTGAATGTTGTCAGTGAATGTTGTCAGTGAGTGAATGTTGTCAGTGAATGTTGTCAGTGAGTGAATGTTGTCAGAGAGTGAATGTTGTCAGTGAATGTTGTCAGTGAGTGAATGTTGTCAGTGAATGTTGTCAGAGAGTGAATGTTGTCAGTGAATGTTGTCAGTGAGTGAATGTTGTCAGTGAATGTTGTCAGTGAGTGAATGTTGTCAGAGAGTGAATGTTGTCAGTGAGTGAATGTTGTCAGTGAATGTTGTCAGTGAGTGAATGTTGTCAGTGAATGTTGTCAGTGAGTGAATGTTGTCAGTGAGGGAATGTTGTCAGTGAATGTTGTTAGTGAGTGAATGTTGTCAGTGAATGTTGTCAGTGAGTGAATGTTGTCAGTGAGTGAATGTTGTCAGAGAGTGAATGTTGTCAGTGAATGTTGTCAGTGAGCGAATGTTGTCAGTGAATGTTGTCAGTGAGTGAATGTTGTCAGTGAATGTTGTCAGTGAGTGAATGTTGTCAGTGAATGTTGTCAGTGAGTGAATGTTGTCAGTAAATGAATGTTGTCAGTGAATGTTGTCAGTGAGTGAATGTTGTCAGTGAATGCTGTCAGTGAGTGAATGTTGTCAGTGAATGTTGTCAGTGAGTGAATGTTGTCAGTGAATGTTGTCAGTGAGTGAAAGTTGTCAGTGAATGTTGTCAGTGAGTGAATGTTGTCAGAGAGTGAATGTTGTCAGTGAATGTTGTCAGTGAGTGAATGTTGTCAGTGAATGTTGTCAGTGAGTGAATGTTGTCAGTGAATGTTGTCAGTGAGTGAATGTTGTCAGTGAATGTTGTCAGTGAGTGAATGTTGTCAGAGAGTGAATGTTGTCAGTGAATGTTGTCAGTGAGTGAATGTTGTCAGTGAATGTTGTCAGTGAGTGAATGTTGTCAGTGAATGTTGTCAGTGAGTGAATGTTGTCAGTGAATGTTGTCAGTGAGTGAATGTTGTCAGTGAATGTTGTCAGTGAGTGAATGTTGTCAGAGAGTGAGTGTTGTCAGTGAATGTTGTCAGTGAGTGAATGTTGTCAGAGAGTGAATGTTGTCAGTGAATGTTGTCAGTGAGTGAATGTTGTCAGTGAATGTTGTCAGTGAGTGAATGTTGTCAGTGAATGTTGTCAGTGAGTGAATGTTGTCAGTGAATGTTGTCAGAGAGTGAATGTTGTCAGTGAGTGAATGTTGTCAGTGAATGTTGTCAGTGAGTGAATGTTGTCAGTGAATGTTGTCAGTGAGTGAATGTTGTCAGTGAGTGAATGTTGTCAGAGAGTGAATGTTGTCAGTGAATGTTGTCAGTGAGCGAATGTTGTCAGTGAATGTTGTCAGTGAGCGAATGTTGTCAGTGAATGTTGTCAGTGAGTGAATGTTGTCAGTGAATGTTGTCAGTGAGTGAATGTTGTCAGTGAATGTTGTCAGTGAGTGAATGTTGTCAGTGAATGTTGTCAGTGAGTGAATGTTGTCAGTGAGTGTATGTTGTCAGTGAGTGAATGTTGTCAGTGAATGTTGTCAGTGAGTGAATGTTGTCAGTGAATGTTGTCAGTGAGTGAATGTTGTCAGTGAATGTTGTCAGTGAGTGAATGTTGTCAGAGAGTGAATGTTGTCAGTGAATGTTGTCAGTGAGTGAATGTTGTCAGTGAATGTTGTCAGTGAGTGAATGTTGTCAGTGAATGTTGTCAGTGAGTGAATGTTGTCAGTGAGTGAATGTTGTCAGTGAATGTTGTCAGTGAATGTTGTCAGTGAGTGAATGTTGTCAGTGAATGTTGTCAGTGAGTGAATGTTGTCAGTGAATGTTGTCAGAGAGTGAATGTTGTCAGTGAATGTTGTCAGTGAGTGAATGTTGTCAGTGAATGTTGTCAGTGAGTGAATGTTGTCAGTGAATGTTGTCAGTGAGTGAATGTTGTCAGTGAGTGAATGTTGTCAGAGAGTGAATGTTGTCAGTGAATGTTGTCAGTGAGCGAATGTTGTCAGTGAATGTTGTCAGTGAGTGAATGTTGTCAGTGAATGTTGTCAGTGAGTGAATGTTGTCAGTGAATGTTGTCAGTGAGTGAATGTTGTCAGTGAGTGAATGTTGTCAGGGAGTGAATGTTGTCAGTGAATGTTGTCAGTGAGCGAATGTTGTCAGTGAATGTTGTCAGTGAGTGAATGTTGTCAGTGAGTGAATGTTGTCAGTGAATGTTGTCAGTGAGTGAATGTTGTCAGTGAATGTTGTCAGAAAATGTTGTCAGTGAGTGAATGTTGTCAGTGAATGTTGTCAGTGAGTGAATGTTGTCAGTGAATGTTGTCAGTGAGTGAATGTTGTCAGTGAATGTTGTCAGTGAGTGAATGTTGTCAGTGAGTGAATGTTGTCAGTGAATGTTGTCAGTGAGTGAATGTTGTCAGTGAATGTTGTCAGTGAGTGAATGTTGTCAGTGAATGTTGTCTCTGAGTAAATGTTGTCAGAGAGTGAATGTTGTCAGTGAATGTTGTCAGTGAGTGAATGTTGCCAGTGAATGTTGTCAGTGAGTGAATGTTGTCAGAGAGTGAATGTTGTCAGTGAGTGAATGTTGTCAGTGAATGTTGTCAGTGAGTGAATGTTGTCAGTGAATGTTGTCAGTGAGTGAATGTTGTCAGTGAGGGAATGTTGTCAGTGAATGTTGTCAGTGAGTGAATGTTGTCAGTGAATGTTGTCAGTGAGTGAATGTTGTCAGTGAGTGAATGTTGTCAGTGAATGTTGTCAGTGAGTGAATGTTGTCAGTGAGTGAATGTTGTCAGTGAATGTTGTCAGTGAGTGAATGTTGTCAGTGAATGTTGTCAGTGAGCGAATGTTGTCAGTGAATGTTGTCAGTGAGTGAATGTTGTCAGTGAATGTTGTCAGTGAGTGAATGTTGTCAGTGAATGTTGTCAGTGAGTGAATGTTGCCAGTGAATGTTGTCAGTGAGTGAATGTTGTCAGAGAGTGAATGTTGTCAGTGAGTGAATGTTGTCAGTGAATGTTGTCAGTGAGTGAATGTTGTCAGTGAATGTTGTCAGTGAGTGAATGTTGTCAGTGAGGGAATGTTGTCAGTGAATGTTGTCAGTGAGTGAATGTTGTCAGTGAATGTTGTCAGTGAGTGAATGTTGTCAGTGAGTGAATGTTGTCAGTGAATGTTGTCAGTGAGTGAATGTTGTCAGTGAGTGAATGTTGTCAGTGAATGTTGTCAGTGAGTGAATGTTGTCAGTGAATGTTGTCAGTGAGTGAATGTTGTCAGTGAATGTTGTCAGAGAGTGAATGTTGTCAGTGAATGTTGTCAGTGAGTGAATGTTGTCAGTGAATGTTGTCAGTGAGAGAATGTTGTCAGAGAGTGAATGTTGTCAGTGAGTGAATGTTGTCAGTGAATGTTGTCAGTGAGAGAATGTTGTCAGAGAGTGAATGTTGTCAGTGAGTGAATGTTGTCAGTGAATGTTGTCAGTGAGTGAATGTTGTCAGTGAGTGAATGTTTGTCAGTGAATGTTGTCAGTGAGTGAATGTTGTCAGTGAATGTTGTCAGTGAGTGAATGTTGTCAGTGAATGTTGTCAGTGAGTGAATGTTGTCAGTGAATGTTGTCAGTGAGTGAATGTTGTCAGTGAATGTTGTCAGTGAGTGAATGTTGTCAGTGAATGTTGTCAGTGAGTGAATGTTGTCAGTGAATGTTGTCAGTGAGTGAATGTTGTCAGTGAGTGAATGTTGTCAGAGAGTGAATGTTGTCAGTGAATGTTGTCAGTGAGCGAATGTTGTCAGTGAATGTTGTCAGTGAGTGAATGTTGTCAGTGAATGTTGTCAGGGAGTGAATGTTGTCAGTGAATGTTGTCAGTGAGCGAATGTTGTCAGTGAATGTTGTCAGTGAGTGAATGTTGTCAGTGAGTGAATGTTGTCAGTGAATGTTGTCAGTGAGTGAATGTTGTCAGTGAATGTTGTCAGAAAATGTTGTCAGTGAGTGAATGTTGTCAGTGAATGTTGTCAGTGAGTGAATGTTGTCAGTGAATGTTGTCAGTGAGTGAATGTTGTCAGTGAATGTTGTCAGTGAGTGAATGTTGTCAGTGAATGTTGTCAGTGAGTGAATGTTGTCAGTGAGTGAATGTTGTCAGTGAATGTTGTCAGTGAGTGAATGTTGTCAGTGAATGTTGTCAGTGAGTGAATGTTGTCAGTGAATGTTGTCAGAGAGTGAATGTTGTCAGTGAATGTTGTCAGTGAGTGAATGTTGTCAGTGAATGTTGTCAGTGAGTGAATGTTGTCAGAGAGTGAATGTTGTCAGTGAGTGAATGTTGTCAGTGAATGTTGTCAGTGAGTGAATGTTGTCAGTGAATGTTGTCAGTGAGTGAATGTTGTCAGTGAGGGAATGTTGTCAGTGAATGTTGTTAGTGAGTGAATGTTGTCAGTGAATGTTGTCAGTGAGTGAATGTTGTCAGTGAGTGAATGTTGTCAGAGAGTGAATGTTGTCAGTGAATGTTGTCAGTGAGCGAATGTTGTCAGTGAATGTTGTCAGTGAGTGAATGTTGTCAGTGAATGTTGTCAGTGAGTGAATGTTGTCAGTGAATGTTGTCAGTGAGTGAATGTTGTCAGTAAATGAATGTTGTCAGTGAATGTTGTCAGTGAGTGAATGTTGTCAGTGAATGCTGTCAGTGAGTGAATGTTGTCAGTGAATGTTGTCAGTGAGTGAATGTTGTCAGTGAATGTTGTCAGTGAGTGAATGTTGTCAGTGAATGTTGTCAGTGAGTGAATGTTGTCAGAGAGTGAATGTTGTCAGTGAATGTTGTCAGTGAGTGAATGTTGTCAGTGAATGTTGTCAGAGAGTGAATGTTGTCAGTGAATGTTGTCAGTGAGTGAATGTTGTCAGTGAATGTTGTCAGTGAGTGAATGTTGTCAGAGAGTGAATGTTGTCAGTGAGTGAATGTTGTCAGTGAATGTTGTCAGTGAGTGAATGTTGTCAGTGAATGTTGTCAGTGAGTGAATGTTGTCAGTGAGGGAATGTTGTCAGTGAATGTTGTTAGTGAGTGAATGTTGTCAGTGAATGTTGTCAGTGAGTGAATGTTGTCAGTGAGTGAATGTTGTCAGAGAGTGAATGTTGTCAGTGAATGTTGTCAGTGAGCGAATGTTGTCAGTGAATGTTGTCAGTGAGTGAATGTTGTCAGTGAATGTTGTCAGTGAGTGAATGTTGTCAGTGAATGTTGTCAGTGAGTGAATGTTGTCAGTAAATGAATGTTGTCAGTGAATGTTGTCAGTGAGTGAATGTTGTCAGTGAATGCTGTCAGTGAGTGAATGTTGTCAGTGAATGTTGTCAGTGAGTGAATGTTGTCAGTGAATGTTGTCAGTGAGTGAAAGTTGTCAGTGAATGTTGTCAGTGAGTGAATGTTGTCAGAGAGTGAATGTTGTCAGTGAATGTTGTCAGTGAGTGAATGTTGTCAGTGAATGTTGTCAGTGAGTGAATGTTGTCAGTGAATGTTGTCAGTGAGTGAATGTTGTCAGTGAATGTTGTCAGTGAGTGAATGTTGTCAGAGAGTGAATGTTGTCAGTGAATGTTGTCAGTGAGTGAATGTTGTCAGTGAATGTTGTCAGTGAGTGAATGTTGTCAGTGAATGTTGTCAGTGAGTGAATGTTGTCAGTGAATGTTGTCAGTGAGTGAATGTTGTCAGTGAATGTTGTCAGTGAGTGAATGTTGTCAGAGAGTGAGTGTTGTCAGTGAATGTTGTCAGTGAGTGAATGTTGTCAGAGAGTGAATGTTGTCAGTGAATGTTGTCAGTGAGTGAATGTTGTCAGTGAATGTTGTCAGTGAGTGAATGTTGTCAGTGAATGTTGTCAGTGAGTGAATGTTGTCAGTGAATGTTGTCAGAGAGTGAATGTTGTCAGTGAGTGAATGTTGTCAGTGAATGTTGTCAGTGAGTGAATGTTGTCAGTGAATGTTGTCAGTGAGTGAATGTTGTCAGTGAGTGAATGTTGTCAGAGAGTGAATGTTGTCAGTGAATGTTGTCAGTGAGCGAATGTTGTCAGTGAATGTTGTCAGTGAGCGAATGTTGTCAGTGAATGTTGTCAGTGAGTGAATGTTGTCAGTGAATGTTGTCAGTGAGTGAATGTTGTCAGTGAATGTTGTCAGTGAGTGAATGTTGTCAGTGAATGTTGTCAGTGAGTGAATGTTGTCAGTGAGTGTATGTTGTCAGTGAGTGAATGTTGTCAGTGAATGTTGTCAGTGAGTGAATGTTGTCAGTGAATGTTGTCAGTGAGTGAATGTTGTCAGTGAATGTTGTCAGTGAGTGAATGTTGTCAGAGAGTGAATGTTGTCAGTGAATGTTGTCAGTGAGTGAATGTTGTCAGTGAATGTTGTCAGTGAGTGAATGTTGTCAGTGAATGTTGTCAGTGAGTGAATGTTGTCAGTGAGTGAATGTTGTCAGTGAATGTTGTCAGTGAATGTTGTCAGTGAGTGAATGTTGTCAGTGAATGTTGTCAGTGAGTGAATGTTGTCAGTGAATGTTGTCAGAGAGTGAATGTTGTCAGTGAATGTTGTCAGTGAGTGAATGTTGTCAGTGAATGTTGTCAGTGAGTGAATGTTGTCAGTGAATGTTGTCAGTGAGTGAATGTTGTCAGTGAGTGAATGTTGTCAGAGAGTGAATGTTGTCAGTGAATGTTGTCAGTGAGCGAATGTTGTCAGTGAATGTTGTCAGTGAGTGAATGTTGTCAGTGAATGTTGTCAGTGAGTGAATGTTGTCAGTGAATGTTGTCAGTGAGTGAATGTTGTCAGTGAGTGAATGTTGTCAGGGAGTGAATGTTGTCAGTGAATGTTGTCAGTGAGCGAATGTTGTCAGTGAATGTTGTCAGTGAGTGAATGTTGTCAGTGAGTGAATGTTGTCAGTGAATGTTGTCAGTGAGTGAATGTTGTCAGTGAATGTTGTCAGAAAATGTTGTCAGTGAGTGAATGTTGTCAGTGAATGTTGTCAGTGAGTGAATGTTGTCAGTGAATGTTGTCAGTGAGTGAATGTTGTCAGTGAATGTTGTCAGTGAGTGAATGTTGTCAGTGAGTGAATGTTGTCAGTGAATGTTGTCAGTGAGTGAATGTTGTCAGTGAATGTTGTCAGTGAGTGAATGTTGTCAGTGAATGTTGTCTCTGAGTAAATGTTGTCAGAGAGTGAATGTTGTCAGTGAATGTTGTCAGTGAGTGAATGTTGCCAGTGAATGTTGTCAGTGAGTGAATGTTGTCAGAGAGTGAATGTTGTCAGTGAGTGAATGTTGTCAGTGAATGTTGTCAGTGAGTGAATGTTGTCAGTGAATGTTGTCAGTGAGTGAATGTTGTCAGTGAGGGAATGTTGTCAGTGAATGTTGTCAGTGAGTGAATGTTGTCAGTGAATGTTGTCAGTGAGTGAATGTTGTCAGTGAGTGAATGTTGTCAGTGAATGTTGTCAGTGAGTGAATGTTGTCAGTGAGTGAATGTTGTCAGTGAATGTTGTCAGTGAGTGAATGTTGTCAGTGAATGTTGTCAGTGAGCGAATGTTGTCAGTGAATGTTGTCAGTGAGTGAATGTTGTCAGTGAATGTTGTCAGTGAGTGAATGTTGTCAGTGAATGTTGTCAGTGAGTGAATGTTGCCAGTGAATGTTGTCAGTGAGTGAATGTTGTCAGAGAGTGAATGTTGTCAGTGAGTGAATGTTGTCAGTGAATGTTGTCAGTGAGTGAATGTTGTCAGTGAATGTTGTCAGTGAGTGAATGTTGTCAGTGAGGGAATGTTGTCAGTGAATGTTGTCAGTGAGTGAATGTTGTCAGTGAATGTTGTCAGTGAGTGAATGTTGTCAGTGAGTGAATGTTGTCAGTGAATGTTGTCAGTGAGTGAATGTTGTCAGTGAGTGAATGTTGTCAGTGAATGTTGTCAGTGAGTGAATGTTGTCAGTGAATGTTGTCAGTGAGTGAATGTTGTCAGTGAATGTTGTCAGAGAGTGAATGTTGTCAGTGAATGTTGTCAGTGAGTGAATGTTGTCAGTGAATGTTGTCAGTGAGAGAATGTTGTCAGAGAGTGAATGTTGTCAGTGAGTGAATGTTGTCAGTGAATGTTGTCAGTGAGAGAATGTTGTCAGAGAGTGAATGTTGTCAGTGAGTGAATGTTGTCAGTGAATGTTGTCAGTGAGTGAATGTTGTCAGTGAGTGAATGTTTGTCAGTGAATGTTGTCAGTGAGTGAATGTTGTCAGTGAATGTTGTCAGTGAGTGAATGTTGTCAGTGAATGTTGTCAGTGAGTGAATGTTGTCAGTGAATGTTGTCAGTGAGTGAATGTTGTCAGTGAATGTTGTCAGTGAGTGAATGTTGTCAGTGAATGTTGTCAGTGAGTGAATGTTGTCAGTGAATGTTGTCAGTGAGTGAATGTTGTCAGTGAGTGAATGTTGTCAGAGAGTGAATGTTGTCAGTGAATGTTGTCAGTGAGCGAATGTTGTCAGTGAATGTTGTCAGTGAGTGAATGTTGTCAGTGAATGTTGTCAGGGAGTGAATGTTGTCAGTGAATGTTGTCAGTGAGCGAATGTTGTCAGTGAATGTTGTCAGTGAGTGAATGTTGTCAGTGAGTGAATGTTGTCAGTGAATGTTGTCAGTGAGTGAATGTTGTCAGTGAATGTTGTCAGAAAATGTTGTCAGTGAGTGAATGTTGTCAGTGAATGTTGTCAGTGAGTGAATGTTGTCAGTGAATGTTGTCAGTGAGTGAATGTTGTCAGTGAATGTTGTCAGTGAGTGAATGTTGTCAGTGAATGTTGTCAGTGAGTGAATGTTGTCAGTGAGTGAATGTTGTCAGTGAATGTTGTCAGTGAGTGAATGTTGTCAGTGAATGTTGTCAGTGAGTGAATGTTGTCAGTGAATGTTGTCTCTGAGTAAATGTTGTCAGAGAGTGAATGTTGTCAGTGAATGTTGTCAGTGAGTGAATGTTGCCAGTGAATGTTGTCAGTGAGTGAATGTTGTCAGAGAGTGAATGTTGTCAGTGAGTGAATGTTGTCAGTGAATGTTGTCAGTGAGTGAATGTTGTCAGTGAATGTTGTCAGTGAGTGAATGTTGTCAGTGAGGGAATGTTGTCAGTGAATGTTGTCAGTGAGTGAATGTTGTCAGTGAATGTTGTCAGTGAGTGAATGTTGTCAGTGAGTGAATGTTGTCAGTGAATGTTGTCAGTGAGTGAATGTTGTCAGTGAATGTTGTCAGTGAATGTTGTCAGTGAGTGAATGTTGTCAGAAAATGTTGTCAGTGAGTGAATGTTGTCAGTGAATGTTGTCAGTGAGTGAATGTTGTCAGTGAATGTTGTCAGTGAGTGAATGTTGTCAGTGAGTGAATGTTGTCAGTGAATGTTGTCAGTGAGTGAATGTTGTCAGTGAATGTTGTCAGTGAGTGAATGTTGTCAGTGAGTGAATGTTGTCAGTGAGTGAATGTTGTCAGAGAGTGAATGTTGTCAGTGAATGTTGTCAGTGAGCGAATGTTGTCAGTGAATGTTGTCAGTGAGTGAATGTTGTCAGTGAATGTTGTCAGTGAATGTTGTCAGTGAGTGAATGTTGTCAGTGAATGTTGTCAGTGAATGTTGTCAGTGAGTGAATGTTGTCAGTGAGTGAATGTTGTCAGTGAATGTTGTCAGTGAGTGAATGTTGTCAGTGAATGTTGTCAGTGAGTGAATGTTGTCAGAGAGTGAATGTTGTCAGTGAATGTTGTCAGTGAGCGAATGTTGTCAGTGAATGTTGTCAGTGAGTGAATGTTGTCAGTGAATGTTGTCAGTGAGTGAATGTTGTCAGTGAATGTTGTCAGTGAGTGAATGTTGTCAGTGAATGTTGTCAGTGAGTGAATGTTGTCAGTGAATGTTGTCAATGAGTGAATGTTGTCAGAGAGTGAATGTTGTCAGTGAATGTTGTCATTGAATGTTGTCAGTGAGTGAATGTTGTCAGTGAATGTTGTCAGTGAGTGAATGTTGTCAGTGAGTGAATGTTGTCAGTGAATGTTGTCAGTGAGTGAATGTTGTCAGTGAATGTTGTCAGTGAGTGAATGTTGTCAGTGAATGTTGTCAGTGAATGTTGTCAGTGAGTGAATGTTGTCAGTGAATGTTGTCAGAGAGTGAATGTTGTCAGTGAATGTTGTCAGTGAGCGAATGTTGTCAGTGAATGTTATCAGTGAGTGAATGTTGTCAGTGAATGTTGTCAGTGAGTGAATGTTGTCAGTGAATGTTGTCAGTGAGTGAATGTTGTCAGAGAGTGAATGTTGTCAGTGAATGTTGACAGTGAGCGAATGTTGTCAGTGAATGTTGTCAGTGAATGTTGTCAGTCAGTGAATGTTGTCAGTGAATGTTGTCAGTGAGTGAATGTTGTCAGTGAATGTTGTCAGTGAGTGAATGTTGTCAGTGAATGTTGTCAGTGAGTGAATGTTGTCAGTGAGTGAATGTTGTCAGTGAATGTTGTCAGTGAGTGAATGTTGTCAGTGAATGTTGTCAGTGAGTAAATGTTGTCAGTGAGTGAATGTTGTCAGTGAATGTTGTCAGTGAGTGAATGTTGTCAGTGAATGTTGTCAGAGAGTGAATGTTGTCAGTGAATGTTGTCAGTGAGTGAATGTTGCCAGTGAATGTTGTCAGTGAGTGAATGTTGTCAGAGAGTGAATGTTGTCAGTGAGTGAATGTTGTCAGTGAATGTTGTCAGTGAGTGAATGTTGTCAGTGAATGTTGTCAGTGAGTGAATGTTGTCAGTGAGGGAATGTTGTCAGTGAATGTTGTCAGTGAGTGAATGTTGTCAGTGAATGTTGTCAGTGAGTGAATGTTGTCAGTGAGTGAATGTTGTCAGTGAATGTTGTCAGTGAGTGAATGTTGTCAGTGAATGTTGTCAGTGAGTGAATGTTGTCAGTGAATGTTGTCAGTGAGTGAATGTTGTCAGAAAATGTTGTCAGTGAGTGAATGTTGTCAGTGAGTGAATGTTGTCAGTGAATGTTGTCAGTGAGTGAATGTTGTCAGTGAATGTTGTCAGTGAGTGAATGTTGTCAGTGAATGTTGTCAGTGAGTAAATGTCAGTGAGTGAATGTTGTCAGTGAATGTTGTCAGTGAGTGAATGTTGTCAGTGAATGTTGTCAGAGAGTGAATGTTGTCAGTGAATGTTGTCAGTGAGTGAATGTTGTCAGTGAATGTTGTCAGTGAGTGAATGTTGTCAGTGAGTGAATGTTGTCAGTGAATGTTGTCAGTGAGTGAATGTTGTCAGTGAATGTTGTCAGTGAGTGAATGTTGTCAGAGAGTGAATGTTGTCAGTGAATGTTGTCAGTGAATGTTGTCAGTGAGTGAATGTTGTCAGTGAGTGAATGTTGTCAGTGAATGTTGTCAGTGAGTGAATGTTGTCAGTGAATGTTGTCAGTGAGTGAATGTTGTCAGTGAATGTTGTCAGTGAATGTTGTCAGTGAGTGAATGTTGTCAGTGAGTGAATGTTGTCAGTGAATGTTGTCAGTGAGTGAATGTTGTCAGTGAATGTTGTCAGTGAGTGAATGTTGTCAGAGAGTGAATGTTGTCAGTGAATGTTGTCAGTGAGCGAATGTTGTCAGTGAATGTTGTCAGTGAGTGAATGTTGTCAGTGAATGTTGTCAGTGAGTGAATGTTGTCAGTGAGTGAATGTTGTCAGTGAATGTTGTCAGTGAGTGAATGTTGTCAGAGAGTGAATGTTGTCAGTGAATGTTGACAGTGAGCGAATGTTGTCAGTGAATGTTGTCAGTGAATGTTGTCAGTGAATGTTGTCAGTCAGTGAATGTTGTCAGTGAATGTTGTCAGTGAGTGAATGTTGTCAGTGAATGTTGTCAGAGAGTGAATGTTGTCAGTGAATGTTGACAGTGAGCGAATGTTGTCAGTGAATGTTGTCAGTGAATGTTGTCAGTCAGTGAATGTTGTCAGTGAATGTTGTCAGTGAGTGAATGTTGTCAGTGAATGTTGTCAGTGAGTGAATGTTGTCAGTGAATGTTGTCAGAGAGTGAATGTTGTCAGTGAATGTTGTCAGTGAGTGAATGTTGTCAGTGAATGTTGTCAGTGAGTGAATGTTGTCAGTGAATGTTGTCAGTGAGTGAATGTTGTCAGTGAGTGAATGTTGTCAGTGAATGTTGTCAGTGAGTGAATGTTGTCAGTGAATGTTGTCAGTGAATGTTGTCAGTGAGTGAATGTTGTCAGTGAATGTTGTCAGTGAGTGAATGTTGTCAGTGAATGTTGTCAGTGAGTGAATGTTGTCAGAGAGTGAATGTTGTCAGTGAATGTTGTCAGTGAGTGAATGTTGTCAGTGAATGTTGTCAGTGAGTGAATGTTGTCAGAGAGTGAATGTTGTCAGTGAATGTTGTCAGTGAGCGAATGTTGTCAGTGAATGTTGTCAGTGAGTGAATGTTGTCAGTGAATGTTGTCAGTGAGTGAATGTTGTCAGTGAGTGAATGTTGTCAGTGAATGTTGTCAGTGAGTGAATGTTGTCAGTGAATGTTGTCAGAGAGTGAATGTTGTCAGTGAATGTTGTCAGTGAGTGAATGTTGTCAGGGAGTTAATGTTGTCAGTGAATGTTGTCAGTGAGTGAATGTTGTCAGTGAATGTTGTCAGTGAGTGAATGTTGTCAGTGAGTGAATGTTGTCAGTGAATGTTGTCAGTGAGTGAATGTTGTCAGTGAATGTTGTCAGTGAATGTTGTCAGTGAGTGAATGTTGTCAGTGAATGTTGTCAGTGAGTGAATGTTGTCAGTGAGTGAATGTTGTCAGAGAGTGAATGTTGTCAGTGAATGTTGTCAGTGAGTGAATGTTGTCAGTGAGCGAATGTTGTCAGTGAATGTTGTCAGTGAGTGAATGTTGTCAGTGAATGTTGTCAGTGAATGTTGTCAGTGAGTGAATGTTGTCAGTGAGTGAATGTTGTCAGTGAATGTTGTCAGTGAGTGAATCTTGTCAGTGAGTGAATGTTGTCAGTGAATGCTGTCAGTGAGTGAATGTTGTCAGTGAATGTTGTCAGTGAGTGAATGTTGTCAGAGAGTGAATGTTGTCAGTGAATGTTGTCAGTGAGCAAATGTTGTCAGTGAATGTTGTCAGTGAGTGAATGTTGTCAGTGAATGTTGTCAGTGAGTGAATGTTGTCAGTGAATGTTGTCAGTGAGTGAATGTTGTCAGAGAGTGAATGTTGTCAGTGAATGTTGTCAGTGAGCGAATGTTGTCAGTGAATGAATGTTGTCAGAAAATGTTGTCAGTGAGTGAATGTTGTCAGTGAATGTTGTCAGTGAGTGAATGTTGTCAGTGAGTGAATGTTGTCAGTGAATGTTGTCAGTGAGTGAATGTTGTCAGTGAATGTTGTCAGTGAGTGAATGTTGTCAGTGAATGTTGTCAGTGAGTGAATGTTGTCAGTGAGTGAATGTTGTCAGTGAATGTTGTCAGTGAGTGAATGTTGTCAGTGAATGTTGTCAGTGAGTGAATGTTGTCAGAGAGTGAATGTTGTCAGTGAATGTTGTCAGTGAGCGAATGTTGTCAGTGAATGTTGTCAGTGAGTGAATGTTGTCAGTGAATGTTGTCAGTGAGTGAATGTTGTCAGTGAATGTTGTCAGTGAGTGAATGTTGTCAGTGAATGTTGTCAGTGAATGTTGTCAGTGAGTGAATGTTGTCAGTGAATGTTGTCAGTGAGTGAATGTTGTCAGTGAATGTTGTCAGTGAGTGAATGTTGTCAGTGAATGTTGTCAGTGAGTGAATGTTGTCAGAGAGTGAATGTTGTCAGTGAATGTTGTCAGTGAGCGAATGTTGTCAGTGAATGTTGTCAGTGAGTGAATGTTGTCAGTGAATGTTGTCAGTGAGTGAATGTTGTCAGTGAATGTTGTCAGTGAGTGAATGTTGTCAGTGAATGTTGTCAGTGAGTGAATGTTGTCAGTGAGTGTATGTTGTCAGTGAGTGTATGTTGTCAGTGAGTGTATGTTGTCAGTGAATGTTGTCAGTGAGTGAATGTTGTCAGTGAGTGAATGTTGTCAGTGAATGTTGTCAGTGAGTGAATGTTGTCAGAGAGTGAATGTTGTCAGTGAATGTTGTCAGTGAGTGAATGTTGTCAGTGAATGTTGTCAGTGAGTGAATGTTGTCAGTGAATGTTGTCAGTGAGTGAATGTTGTCAGTGAGTGAATGTTGTCAGTGAATGTTGTCAGTGAGTGAATGTTGTCAGTGAATGTTGTCAGTGAGTGAATGTTGTCAGTGAATGTTGTCAGAGAGTGAATGTTGTCAGTGAATGTTGTCAGTGAGTGAATGTTGTCAGTGAATGTTGTCAGTGAATGTTGTCAGTGAATGTTGTCAGTGAGTGAATGTTGTCAGAGAGTGAATGTTGTCAGTGAGTGAATGTTGTCAGTGAATGTTGTCAGTGAGTGAATGTTGTCAGTGAATGTTGTCAGTGAGTGAATGTTGTCAGTGAGTGAATGTTGTCAGTGAATGTTGTCAGTGAGTGAATGTTGTCAGTGAATGTTGTCAGTGAGCGAATGTTGTCAGTGAATGTTGTCAGTGAGTGAATGTTGTCAGTGAATGTTGTCAGTGAGTGAATGTTGTCAGTGAGGGAATGTTGTCAGTGAATGTTGTCAGTGAGTGAATGTTGTCAGTGAATGTTGTCAGTGAGTGAATGTTGTCAGTGAATGTTGTCAGTGAGTGAATGTTGTCAGTGAATGTTGTCAGTGAATGTTGTCAGTGAATGTTGTCAGTGAGTGAATGTTGTCAGAGAGTGAATGTTGTCAGTGAGTGAATGTTGTCAGTGAATGTTGTCAGTGAGTGAATGTTGTCAGTGAATGTTGTCAGTGAGTGAATGTTGTCAGTGAGTGAATGTTGTCAGTGAATGTTGTCAGTGAGTGAATGTTGTCAGTGAATGTTGTCAGTGAGCGAATGTTGTCAGTGAATGTTGTCAGTGAGTGAATGTTGTCAGTGAATGTTGTCAGTGAGTGAATGTTGTCAGTGAATGTTGTCAGTGAGTGAATGTTGTCAGTGAATGTTGTCATAGAGTGAATGTTGTCAGTGAGTGAATGTTGTCAGTGAATGTTGTCAGTGAGTGAATGTTGTCAGTGAATGTTGTCAGTGAGTGAATGTTGTCAGTGAGTGAATGTTGTCAGAGAGTGAATGTTGTCAGTGAATGTTGTCAGTGAGTGAATGTTGTCAGTGAATGTTGTCAGTGAGTGAAAGTTGTCAGTGAGTGAATGTTGTCAGTGAATGTTGTCAGTGAGTGAATGTTGTCAGTGAGTGAATGTTGTCAGTGAATGTTGTCAGTGAGTGAATGTTGTCAGTGAATGTTGTCAGTGAGTGAATGTTGTCAGTGAATGTTGTCAGAGAGTGAATGTTGTCAGTGAATGTTGTCAGTGAGTGAATGTTGTCAGTGAATGTTGTCAGTGAGTGAATGTTGTCAGAGAGTGAATGTTGTCAGTGAATGTTGTCAGTGAGTGAATGTTGTCAGTGAATGTTGTCAGTGAGTGAATGTTGTCAGTGAGGGAATGTTGTCAGTGAATGTTGTCAGTGAGTGAATGTTGTCAGAGAGTGAATGTTGTCAGTGAGTGAATGTTGTCAGTGAGTGAATGTTGTCAGAGAGTGAATGTTGTCAGTGAATGTTGTCAGTGAGCGAATGTTGTCAGTGAATGTTGTCAGTGAGTGAATGTTGTCAGTGAATGTTGTCAGTGAGTGAATGTTGTCAGTGAATGTTGTCAGTGAGTGAATGTTGTCAGTAAATGAATGTTGTCAGTGAATGTTGTCAGTGAGTGAATGTTGTCAGTGAATGCTGTCAGTGAGTGAATGTTGTCAGTGAATGTTGTCAGTGAGTGAATGTTGTCAGTGAATGTTGTCAGTGAGTGAATGTTGTCAGTGAATGTTGTCAGTGAGTGAATGTTGTCAGAGAGTGAATGTTGTCAGTGAATGTTGTCAGTGAGTGAATGTTGTCAGTGAATGTTGTCAGAGAGTGAATGTTGTCAGTGAATGTTGTCAGTGAGTGAATGTTGTCAGTGAATGTTGTCAGTGAGTGAATGTTGTCAGAGAGTGAATGTTGTCAGTGAGTGAATGTTGTCAGTGAATGTTGTCAGTGAGTGAATGTTGTCAGTGAATGTTGTCAGTGAGTGAATGTTGTCAGTGAGGGAATGTTGTCAGTGAATGTTGTTAGTGAGTGAATGTTGTCAGTGAATGTTGTCAGTGAGTGAATGTTGTCAGTGAGTGAATGTTGTCAGAGAGTGAATGTTGTCAGTGAATGTTGTCAGTGAGCGAATGTTGTCAGTGAATGTTGTCAGTGAGTGAATGTTGTCAGTGAATGTTGTCAGTGAGTGAATGTTGTCAGTGAATGTTGTCAGTGAGTGAATGTTGTCAGTAAATGAATGTTGTCAGTGAATGTTGTCAGTGAGTGAATGTTGTCAGTGAATGCTGTCAGTGAGTGAATGTTGTCAGTGAATGTTGTCAGTGAGTGAATGTTGTCAGTGAATGTTGTCAGTGAGTGAATGTTGTCAGTGAATGTTGTCAGTGAGTGAATGTTGTCAGAGAGTGAATGTTGTCAGTGAATGTTGTCAGTGAGTGAATGTTGTCAGTGAATGTTGTCAGTGAGTGAATGTTGTCAGTGAGTGAATGTTGTCAGTGAATGTTGTCAGTGAGTGAATGTTGTCAGTGAATGTTGTCAGTGAGTGAATGTTGTCAGAGAGTGAATGTTGTCAGTGAATGTTGTCAGTGAGTGAATGTTGTCAGTGAATGTTGTCAGTGAGTGAATGTTGTCAGTGAATGTTGTCAGTGAGTGAATGTTGTCAGTGAATGTTGTCAGTGAGTGAATGTTGTCAGTGAATGTTGTCAGTGAGTGAATGTTGTCAGAGAGTGAGTGTTGTCAGTGAATGTTGTCAGTGAGTGAATGTTGTCAGAGAGTGAATGTTGTCAGTGAATGTTGTCAGTGAGTGAATGTTGTCAGTGAATGTTGTCAGTGAGTGAATGTTGTCAGTGAATGTTGTCAGTGAGTGAATGTTGTCAGTGAATGTTGTCAGAGAGTGAATGTTGTCAGTGAGTGAATGTTGTCAGTGAATGTTGTCAGTGAGTGAATGTTGTCAGTGAATGTTGTCAGTGAGTGAATGTTGTCAGTGAGTGAATGTTGTCAGAGAGTGAATGTTGTCAGTGAATGTTGTCAGTGAGCGAATGTTGTCAGTGAATGTTGTCAGTGAGCGAATGTTGTCAGTGAATGTTGTCAGTGAGTGAATGTTGTCAGTGAATGTTGTCAGTGAGTGAATGTTGTCAGTGAATGTTGTCAGTGAGTGAATGTTGTCAGTGAATGTTGTCAGTGAGTGAATGTTGTCAGTGAGTGTATGTTGTCAGTGAGTGAATGTTGTCAGTGAATGTTGTCAGTGAGTGAATGTTGTCAGTGAATGTTGTCAGTGAGTGAATGTTGTCAGTGAATGTTGTCAGTGAGTGAATGTTGTCAGAGAGTGAATGTTGTCAGTGAATGTTGTCAGTGAGTGAATGTTGTCAGTGAATGTTGTCAGTGAGTGAATGTTGTCAGTGAATGTTGTCAGTGAGTGAATGTTGTCAGTGAGTGAATGTTGTCAGTGAATGTTGTCAGTGAATGTTGTCAGTGAGTGAATGTTGTCAGTGAATGTTGTCAGTGAGTGAATGTTGTCAGTGAATGTTGTCAGAGAGTGAATGTTGTCAGTGAATGTTGTCAGTGAGTGAATGTTGTCAGTGAATGTTGTCAGTGAATGTTGTCAGTGAGAGAATGTTGTCAGAGAGTGAATGTTGTCAGTGAGTGAATGTTGTCAGTGAATGTTGTCAGTGAGAGAATGTTGTCAGAGAGTGAATGTTGTCAGTGAGTGAATGTTGTCAGTGAATGTTGTCAGTGAGTGAATGTTGTCAGTGAGTGAATGTTTGTCAGTGAATGTTGTCAGTGAGTGAATGTTGTCAGTGAATGTTGTCAGTGAGTGAATGTTGTCAGTGAATGTTGTCAGTGAGTGAATGTTGTCAGTGAGTGAATGTTGTCAGTGAATGTTGTCAGTGAGTGAATGTTGTCAGTGAATGTTGTCAGTGAGTGAATGTTGTCAGTGAATGTTGTCAGTGAGTGAATGTTGTCAGTGAGTGAATGTTGTCAGAGAGTGAATGTTGTCAGTGAATGTTGTCAGTGAGCGAATGTTGTCAGTGAATGTTGTCAGTGAGTGAATGTTGTCAGTGAATGTTGTCAGTGAGTGAATGTTGTCAGTGAATGTTGTCAGTGAGTGAATGTTGTCAGTGAGTGAATGTTGTCAGGGAGTGAATGTTGTCAGTGAATGTTGTCAGTGAGCGAATGTTGTCAGTGAATGTTGTCAGTGAGTGAATGTTGTCAGTGAGTGAATGTTGTCAGTGAATGTTGTCAGTGAGTGAATGTTGTCAGTGAATGTTGTCAGAAAATGTTGTCAGTGAGTGAATGTTGTCAGTGAATGTTGTCAGTGAGTGAATGTTGTCAGTGAATGTTGTCAGTGAGTGAATGTTGTCAGTGAATGTTGTCAGTGAGTGAATGTTGTCAGTGAGTGAATGTTGTCAGTGAATGTTGTCAGTGAGTGAATGTTGTCAGTGAATGTTGTCAGTGAGTGAATGTTGTCAGTGAATGTTGTCTCTGAGTAAATGTTGTCAGAGAGTGAATGTTGTCAGTGAATGTTGTCAGTGAGTGAATGTTGCCAGTGAATGTTGTCAGTGAGTGAATGTTGTCAGAGAGTGAATGTTGTCAGTGAGTTAATGTTGTCAGTGAATGTTGTCAGTGAGTGAATGTTGTCAGTGAATGTTGTCAGTGAGTGAATGTTGTCAGTGAGGGAATGTTGTCAGTGAATGTTGTCAGTGAGTGAATGTTGTCAGTGAATGTTGTCAGTGAGTGAATGTTGTCAGTGAGTGAATGTTGTCAGTGAATGTTGTCAGTGAGTGAATGTTGTCAGTGAGTGAATGTTGTCAGTGAATGTTGTCAGTGAGTGAATGTTGTCAGTGAATGTTGTCAGTGAGGGAATGTTGTCAGTGAATGTTGTCAGTGAGTGAATGTTGTCAGTGAATGTTGTCAGTGAGTGAATGTTGTCAGTGAGTGAATGTTGTCAGTGAATGTTGTCAGTGAGTGAATGTTGTCAGTGAATGTTGTCAGTGAATGTTGTCAGTGAGTGAATGTTGTCAGAAAATGTTGTCAGTGAGTGAATGTTGTCAGTGAATGTTGTGAGTGAGTGAATGTTGTCAGTGAATGTTGTCAGTGAGTGAATGTTGTCAGTGAGTGAATGTTGTCAGTGAATGTTGTCAGTGAGTGAATGTTGTCAGTGAATGTTGTCAGTGAGTGAATGTTGTCAGTGAGTGAATGTTGTCAGTGAGTGAATGTTGTCAGAGAGTGAATGTTGTCAGTGAATGTTGTCAGTGAGCGAATGTTGTCAGTGAATGTTGTCAGTGAGTGAATGTTGTCAGTGAATGTTGTCAGTGAGTGAATGTTGTCAGTGAATGTTGTCAGTGAGTGAATGTTGTCAGTGAATGTTGTCAGTGAGTGAATGTTGTCAGTGAGTGAATGTTGTCAGTGAATGTTGTCAGTGAGTGAATGTTGTCAGTGAATGTTGTCAGTGAGTGAATGTTGTCAGAGAGTGAATGTTGTCAGTGAATGTTGTCAGTGAGCGAATGTTGTCAGTGAATGTTGTCAGTGAGTGAATGTTGTCAGTGAATGTTGTCAGTGAGTGAATGTTGTCAGTGAATGTTGTCAGTGAGTGAATGTTGTCAGTGAATGTTGTCAGTGAGTGAATGTTGTCAGTGAGTGAATGTTGTCAGTGAATGTTGTCAGTGAGTGAATGTTGTCAGTGAATGTTGTCAGTGAGTGAATGTTGTCAGAGAGTGAATGTTGTCAGTGAATGTTGTCATTGAATGTTGTCAGTGAGTGAATGTTGTCAGTGAATGTTGTCAGTGAGTGAATGTTGTCAGTGAGTGAATGTTGTCAGTGAGTGAATGTTGTCAGAGAGTGAATGTTGTCAGTGAATGTTGTCAGTGAGCGAATGTTGTCAGTGAATGTTGTCAGTGAGTGAATGTTGTCAGTGAATGTTGTCAGTGAGTGAATGTTGTCAGTGAATGTTGTCAGTGAGTGAATGTTGTCAGTGAATGTTGTCAGTGAGTGAATGTTGTCAGTGAGTGTATGTTGTCAGTGAGTGAATGTTGTCAGTGAATGTTGTCAGTGAGTGAATGTTGTCAGTGAGTGAATGTTGTCAGTGAATGTTGTCAGTGAGTGAATGTTGTCAGAGAGTGAATGTTGTCAGTGAGTGAATGTTGTCAGTGAATGTTGTCAGTGAGTGAATGTTGTCAGTGAGTGAATGTTGTCAGTGAGTGAATGTTGTCAGTGAATGTTGTCAGTGAGTGAATGTTGTCAGTGAGTGAATGTTGTCAGTGAATGTTGTCAGTGAGTGAATGTTGTCAGTGAGTGAATGTTGTCAGTGAATGTTGTCAGTGAGTGAATGTTGTCAGTGAATGTTGTCAGTGAGTGAATGTTGTCAGTGAGTGAATGTTGTCAGTGAATGTTGTCAGTGAGTGAATGTTGTCAGTGAATGTTGTCAGTGAGTGAATGTTGTCAGAGAGTGAATGTTGTCAGTGAATGTTGTCAGTGAATGTTGTCAGTGAGTGAATGTTGTCAGTGAATGTTGTCAGTGAGTGAATGTTGTCAGTGAATGTTGTCAGTGAGTGAATGTTGTCAGTGAATGTTGTCAGTGAGTGAATGTTGTCAGTGAATGTTGTCAGTGAGTGAATGTTGTCAGAGAGTGAGTGTTGTCAGTGAATGTTGTCAGTGAGTGAATGTTGTCAGAGAGTGAATGTTGTCAGTGAATGTTGTCAGTGAGTGAATGTTGTCAGTGAATGTTGTCAGTGAGTGAATGTTGTCAGTGAATTTTGTCAGAGAGTGAATGTTGTCAGTGAGTGAATGTTGTCAGTGAATGTTGTCAGTGAGTGAATGTTGTCAGTGAATGTTGTCAGTGAGTGAATGTTGTCAGTGAGTGAATGTTGTCAGAGAGTGAATGTTGTCAGTGAATGTTGTCAGTGAGCGAATGTTGTCAGTGAATGTTGTCAGTGAGCGAATGTTGTCAGTGAATGTTGTCAGTGAGTGAATGTTGTCAGAGAGTGAATGTTGTCAGTGAATGTTGTCAGTGAGTGAATGTTGTCAGTGAATGTTGTCAGTGAGTGAATGTTGTCAGTGAATGTTGTCAGTGAGTGAATGTTGTCAGTGAGTGTATGTTGTCAGTGAGTGAATGTTGTCAGTGAATGTTGTCAGTGAGTGAATGTTGTCAGTGAATGTTGTCAGTGAGTGAATGTTGTCAGTGAATGTTGTCAGTGAGTGAATGTTGTCAGAGAGTGAATGTTGTCAGTGAATGTTGTCAGTGAGTGAATGTTGTCAGTGAATGTTGTCAGTGAGTGAATGTTGTCAGTGAATGTTGTCAGTGAGTGAATGTTGTCAGTGAGTGAATGTTGTCAGTGAATGTTGTCAGTGAGTGAATGTTGTCAGTGAATGTTGTCAGTGAGTGAATGTTGTCAGTGAATGTTGTCAGAGAGTGAATGTTGTCAGTGAATGTTGTCAGTGAGTGAATGTTGTCAGTGAATGTTGTCAGTGAATGTTGTCAGTGAGAGAATGTTGTCAGAGAGTGAATGTTGTCAGTGAGTGAATGTTGTCAGTGAATGTTGTCAGTGAGAGAATGTTGTCAGAGAGTGAATGTTGTCAGTGAGTGAATGTTGTCAGTGAATGTTGTCAGTGAGTGAATGTTGTCAGTGAGTGAATGTTTGTCAGTGAATGTTGTCAGTGAGTGAATGTTGTCAGTGAATGTTGTCAGTGAGTGAATGTTGTCAGTGAATGTTGTCAGTGAGTGAATGTTGTCAGTGAGTGAATGTTGTCAGTGAGTGAATGTTGTCAGTGAATGTTGTCAGTGAGTGAATGTTGTCAGTGAATGTTGTCAGTGAGTGAATGTTGTCAGTGAATGTTGTCAGTGAGTGAATGTTGTCAGTGAGTGAATGTTGTCAGAGAGTGAATGTTGTCAGTGAATGTTGTCAGTGAGCGAATGTTGTCAGTGAATGTTGTCAGTGAGTGAATGTTGTCAGTGAATGTTGTCAGGGAGTGAATGTTGTCAGTGAATGTTGTCAGTGAGCGAATGTTGTCAGTGAATGTTGTCAGTGAGTGAATGTTGTCAGTGAGTGAATGTTGTCAGTGAATGTTGTCAGTGAGTGAATGTTGTCAGTGAATGTTGTCAGAAAATGTTGTCAGTGAGTGAATGTTGTCAGTGAATGTTGTCAGTGAGTGAATGTTGTCAGTGAATGTTGTCAGTGAGTGAATGTTGTCAGTGAATGTTGTCAGTGAGTGAATGTTGTCAGTGAGTGAATGTTGTCAGTGAATGTTGTCAGTGAGTGAATGTTGTCAGTGAATGTTGTCAGTGAGTGAATGTTGTCAGTGAATGTTGTCTCTGAGTAAATGTTGTCAGAGAGTGAATGTTGTCAGTGAATGTTGTCAGTGAGTGAATGTTGCCAGTGAATGTTGTCAGTGAGTGAATGTTGTCAGAGAGTGAATGTTGTCAGTGAGTGAATGTTGTCAGTGAATGTTGTCAGTGAGTGAATGTTGTCAGTGAATGTTGTCAGTGAGTGAATGTTGTCAGTGAGGGAATGTTGTCAGTGAATGTTGTCAGTGAGTGAATGTTGTCAGTGAATGTTGTCAGTGAGTGAATGTTGTCAGTGAGTGAATGTTGTCAGTGAATGTTGTCAGTGAGTGAATGTTGTCAGTGAATGTTGTCAGTGAATGTTGTCAGTGAGTGAATGTTGTCAGAAAATGTTGTCAGTGAGTGAATGTTGTCAGTGAATGTTGTCAGTGAATGAATGTTGTCAGTGAATGTTGTCAGTGAGTGAATGTTGTCAGTGAGTGAATGTTGTCAGTGAATGTTGTCAGTGAGTGAATGTTGTCAGTGAATGTTGTCAGTGAGTGAATGTTGTCAGTGAGTGAATGTTGTCAGTGAGTGAATGTTGTCAGAGAGTGAATGTTGTCAGTGAATGTTGTCAGTGAGCGAATGTTGTCAGTGAATGTTGTCAGTGAGTGAATGTTGTCAGTGAATGTTGTCAGTGAGTGAATGTTGTCAGTGAATGTTGTCAGTGAGTGAATGTTGTCAGTGAATGTTGTCAGTGAATGTTGTCAGTGAGTGAATGTTGTCAGTGAGTGAATGTTGTCAGTGAATGTTGTCAGTGAGTGAATGTTGTCAGTGAATGTTGTCAGTGAGTGAATGTTGTCAGTGAATGTTGTCAGTGAGTGAATGTTGTCAGTGAATGTTGTCAGAGAGTGAATGTTGTCAGAGAGTGAATGTTGTCAGTGAATGTTGTCAGTGAGCGAATGTTGTCAGTGAATGTTGTCAGTGAGTGAATGTTGTCAGAAAATGTAGTCAGTGAGTGAATATTGTCAGTGAATGTTGTCAGTGAGTGAATGTTGTCAGTGAGTGAATGTTGTCAGTGAATGTTGTCAGTGAGTGAATGTTGTCAGTGAGTGAATGTTGTCAGTGAGTGAATGTTGTCAGTGAATGTTGTCAGTGAATGTTGTCAGTGAGTGAATGTTGTCAGTGAGTGAATGTTGTCAGTGAATGTTGTCAGTGAGTGAATGTTTTCAGTGAGTGAATGTTGTCAGTGAGTGAATGTTGTCAGTGAATGTTGTCAGTGAGTGAATGTTGTCAGTGAATGTTGTCAGTGAGTGAATGTTGTCAGTGAATGTTGTCAGTGAGTGAATGTTGTCAGTGAATGTTGTCAGTGAGTGAATGTTGTCAGAGAGTGAATGTTGTCAGTGAATGTTGTCAGTGAGCGAATGTTGTCAGTGAATGTTGTCAGTGAGTGAATGTTGTCAGTGAATGTTGTCAGTGAGTGAATGTTGTCAGTGAATGTTGTCAGTGAGTGAATGTTGTCAGTGAGTGAATGTTGTCAGTGAGTGTATGTTGTCAGTGAGTGAATGTTGTCAGTGAATGTTGTCAGTGAGTGAATGTTGTCAGAGAGTGAATGTTGTCAGTGAATGTTGTCAGTGAGCGAATGTTGTCAGTGAATGTTGTCAGTGAGTGAATGTTGTCAGTAAATGAATGTTGTCAGTGAATGTTGTCAGAGAGTGAATGTTGTCAGTGAATGTTGTCAGTGAGTGAATGTTGTCAGTGAATGTTGTCAGTGAGTGAATGTTGTCAGAGAGTGAATGTTGTCAGTGAGTGAATGTTGTCAGTGAATGTTGTCAGTGAGTGAATGTTGTCAGTGAATGTTGTCAGTGAGTGAATGTTGTCAGTGAATGTTGTCTGTGAGTGAATGTTGTCAGTGAGGGAATGTTGTCAGTGAATGTTGTCAGTGAGTGAATGTTGTCAGTGAGTGAATGTTGTCAGAGAGTGAATGTTGTCAGTGAATGTTGTCAGTGAGCGAATGTTGTCAGTGAATGTTGTCAGTGAGTGAATGTTGTCAGTGAATGTTGTCAGTGAGTGAATGTTGTCAGTGAATGTTGTCAGTGAGTGAATGTTGTCAGTAAATGAATGTTGTCAGTGAATGTTGTCAGTGAGTGAATGTTGTCAGTGAATGTTGTCAGTGAGTGAATGTTGTCAGTGAATGTTGTCAGTGAGTGAATGTTGTCAGAGAGTGAATGTTGTCAGTGAATGTTGTCAGTGAGCGAATGTTGTCAGTGAATGTTGTCAGAAAATGTTGTCAGTGAGTGAATGTTGTCAGTGAATGTTGTCAGTGAGTGAATGTTGTCAGTGAGTGAATGTTGTCAGTGAATGTTGTCAGTGAGTGAATGTTGTCAGAGAGTGAATGTTGTCAGTGAATGTTGTCAGTGAGTGAATGTTGTCAGTGAATGTTGTCAGTGAGTGAATGTTGTCAGTGAATGTTGTCAGTCAGTGAATGTTGTCAGTGAGTGAATGTTGTCAGTGAATGTTGTCAGTGAGTGAATGTTGTCAGTGAGTGAATGTTGTCAGTGAATGTTGTCAGTGAATGTTGTCAGTGAGCGAATGTTGTCAGTGAATGTTGTCAGTGAGTGAATGTTGTCAGTGAATGTTGTCAGTGAGTGAATGTTGTCAGTGAATGTTGTCAGTCAGTGAATGTTGTCAGAGAGTGAATGTTGTCAGTGAGTGAATGTTGTCAGTGAATGTTGTCAGTGAGTGAATGTTGTCAGTGAATGTTGTCAGTGAGTGAATGTTGTCAGTGAATGTTGTCAGTGAGTGAATGTTGTCAGTGAGTGAATGTTGTCAGTGAATGTTGTCAGTGAGTGAATGTTGTCAGTGAATGTTGTCAGAAAATGTTGTCAGTGAGTGAATGTTGTCAGTGAATGTTGTCAGTGAGTGAATGTTGTCAGTGAATGTTGTCAGTGAGTGAATGTTGTCAGTGAATGTTGTCAGTGAGTGAATGTTGTCAGTGAGTGAATGTTGTCAGTGAATGTTGTCAGTGAGTGAATGTTGTCAGTGAATGTTGTCAGTGAGTGAATGTTGTCAGTGAATGTTGTCAGTCAGTGAATGTTGTCAGTGAATGTTGTCAGTGAGTGAATGTTGTCAGTGAATGTTGTCAGTGAGTGAATGTTGTCAGTGAGTGAATGTTGTCAGTGAATGTTGTCAGTGAGTGAATGTTGTCAGTGAATGTTGTCAGTGAGTGAATGTTGTCAGTGAATGTTGTCAGTGAGTGAATGTTGTCAGTGAATGTTGTCAGTGAGTGAAAGTTGTCAGTGAGTGAATGTTGTCAGTGAATGTTGTCAGTGAGTGAATGTTGTCAGTGAGTGAATGTTGTCAGTGAATGTTGTCAGTGAGTGAATGTTGTCAGTGAATGTTGTCAGTGAGTGAATGTTGTCAGTGAATGTTGTCAGAGAGTGAATGTTGTCAGTGAATGTTGTCAGTGAGTGAATGTTGTCAGTGAATGTTGTCAGTGAGTGAATGTTGTCAGAGAGTGAATGTTGTCAGTGAGTGAATGTTGTCAGTGAATGTTGTCAGTGAGTGAATGTTGTCAGTGAATGTTGTCAGTGAGTGAATGTTGTCAGTGAGGGAATGTTGTCAGTGAATGTTGTCAGTGAGTGAATGTTGTCAGAGAGTGAATGTTGTCAGTGAGTGAATGTTGTCAGAGAGTGAATGTTGTCAGTGAATGTTGTCAGTGAGCGAATGTTGTCAGTGAATGTTGTCAGTGAGTGAATGTTGTCAGTGAATGTTGTCAGTGAGTGAATGTTGTCAGTGAATGTTGTCAGTGAGTGAATGTTGTCAGTAAATGAATGTTGTCAGTGAATGTTGTCAGTGAGTGAATGTTGTCAGTGAATGCTGTCAGTGAGTGAATGTTGTCAGTGAATGTTGTCAGTGAGTGAATGTTGTCAGTGAATGTTGTCAGTGAGTGAATGTTGTCAGTGAATGTTGTCAGTGAGTGAATGTTGTCAGAGAGTGAATGTTGTCAGTGAATGTTGTCAGTGAGTGAATGTTGTCAGTGAATGTTGTCAGAGAGTGAATGTTGTCAGTGAATGTTGTCAGTGAGTGAATGTTGTCAGTGAATGTTGTCAGTGAGTGAATGTTGTCAGAGAGTGAATGTTGTCAGTGAGTGAATGTTGTCAGTGAATGTTGTCAGTGAGTGAATGTTGTCAGTGAATGTTGTCAGTGAGTGAATGTTGTCAGTGAGGGAATGTTGTCAGTGAATGTTGTTAGTGAGTGAATGTTGTCAGTGAATGTTGTCAGTGAGTGAATGTTGTCAGTGAGTGAATGTTGTCAGAGAGTGAATGTTGTCAGTGAATGTTGTCAGTGAGCGAATGTTGTCAGTGAATGTTGTCAGTGAGTGAATGTTGTCAGTGAATGTTGTCAGTGAGTGAATGTTGTCAGTGAATGTTGTCAGTGAGTGAATGTTGTCAGTAAATGAATGTTGTCAGTGAATGTTGTCAGTGAGTGAATGTTGTCAGTGAATGCTGTCAGTGAGTGAATGTTGTCAGTGAATGTTGTCAGTGAGTGAATGTTGTCAGTGAATGTTGTCAGTGAGTGAATGTTGTCAGTGAATGTTGTCAGTGAGTGAATGTTGTCAGAGAGTGAATGTTGTCAGTGAATGTTGTCAGTGAGTGAATGTTGTCAGTGAATGTTGTCAGTGAGTGAATGTTGTCAGTGAGTGAATGTTGTCAGTGAATGTTGTCAGTGAGTGAATGTTGTCAGTGAATGTTGTCAGTGAGTGAATGTTGTCAGAGAGTGAATGTTGTCAGTGAATGTTGTCAGTGAGTGAATGTTGTCAGTGAATGTTGTCAGTGAGTGAATGTTGTCAGTGAATGTTGTCAGTGAGTGAATGTTGTCAGTGAATGTTGTCAGTGAGTGAATGTTGTCAGAGAGTGAGTGTTGTCAGTGAATGTTGTCAGTGAGTGAATGTTGTCAGAGAGTGAATGTTGTCAGTGAATGTTGTCAGTGAGTGAATGTTGTCAGTGAATGTTGTCAGTGAGTGAATGTTGTCAGTGAATGTTGTCAGTGAGTGAATGTTGTCAGTGAATGTTGTCAGAGAGTGAATGTTGTCAGTGAGTGAATGTTGTCAGTGAATGTTGTCAGTGAGTGAATGTTGTCAGTGAATGTTGTCAGTGAGTGAATGTTGTCAGAGAGTGAATGTTGTCAGTGAATGTTGTCAGTGAGCGAATGTTGTCAGTGAATGTTGTCAGTGAGCGAATGTTGTCAGTGAATGTTGTCAGTGAGTGAATGTTGTCAGTGAATGTTGTCAGTGAGTGAATGTTGTCAGTGAATGTTGTCAGTGAGTGAATGTTGTCAGTGAATGTTGTCAGTGAGTGAATGTTGTCAGTGAGTGTATGTTGTCAGTGAGTGAATGTTGTCAGTGAATGTTGTCAGTGAGTGAATGTTGTCAGTGAATGTTGTCAGTGAGTGAATGTTGTCAGAGAGTGAATGTTGTCAGTGAATGTTGTCAGTGAGTGAATGTTGTCAGTGAATGTTGTCAGTGAGTGAATGTTGTCAGTGAATGTTGTCAGTGAGTGAATGTTGTCAGTGAGTGAATGTTGTCAGTGAATGTTGTCAGTGAATGTTGTCAGTGAGTGAATGTTGTCAGTGAATGTTGTCAGTGAGTGAATGTTGTCAGTGAATGTTGTCAGAGAGTGAATGTTGTCAGTGAATGTTGTCAGTGAGTGAATGTTGTCAGTGAATGTTGTCAGTGAATGTTGTCAGTGAGAGAATGTTGTCAGAGAGTGAATGTTGTCAGTGAGTGAATGTTGTCAGTGAATGTTGTCAGTGAGAGAATGTTGTCAGAGAGTGAATGTTGTCAGTGAGTGAATGTTGTCAGTGAATGTTGTCAGTGAGTGAATGTTGTCAGTGAGTGAATGTTTGTCAGTGAATGTTGTCAGTGAGTGAATGTTGTCAGTGAATGTTGTCAGTGAGTGAATGTTGTCAGTGAATGTTGTCAGTGAGTGAATGTTGTCAGTGAGTGAATGTTGTCAGTGAATGTTGTCAGTGAGTGAATGTTGTCAGTGAATGTTGTCAGTGAGTGAATGTTGTCAGTGAATGTTGTCAGTGAGTGAATGTTGTCAGTGAGTGAATGTTGTCAGAGAGTGAATGTTGTCAGTGAATGTTGTCAGTGAGCGAATGTTGTCAGTGAATGTTGTCAGTGAGTGAATGTTGTCAGTGAATGTTGTCAGTGAGTGAATGTTGTCAGTGAATGTTGTCAGTGAGTGAATGTTGTCAGTGAGTGAATGTTGTCAGGGAGTGAATGTTGTCAGTGAATGTTGTCAGTGAGCGAATGTTGTCAGTGAATGTTGTCAGTGAGTGAATGTTGTCAGTGAGTGAATGTTGTCAGTGAATGTTGTCAGTGAGTGAATGTTGTCAGTGAATGTTGTCAGAAAATGTTGTCAGTGAGTGAATGTTGTCAGTGAATGTTGTCAGTGAGTGAATGTTGTCAGTGAATGTTGTCAGTGAGTGAATGTTGTCAGTGAATGTTGTCAGTGAGTGAATGTTGTCAGTGAGTGAATGTTGTCAGTGAATGTTGTCAGTGAGTGAATGTTGTCAGTGAATGTTGTCAGTGAGTGAATGTTGTCAGTGAATGTTGTCTCTGAGTAAATGTTGTCAGAGAGTGAATGTTGTCAGTGAATGTTGTCAGTGAGTGAATGTTGCCAGTGAATGTTGTCAGTGAGTGAATGTTGTCAGAGAGTGAATGTTGTCAGTGAGTGAATGTTGTCAGTGAATGTTGTCAGTGAGTGAATGTTGTCAGTGAATGTTGTCAGTGAGTGAATGTTGTCAGTGAGGGAATGTTGTCAGTGAATGTTGTCAGTGAGTGAATGTTGTCAGTGAATGTTGTCAGTGAGTGAATGTTGTCAGTGAGTGAATGTTGTCAGTGAATGTTGTCAGTGAGTGAATGTTGTCAGTGAGTGAATGTTGTCAGTGAATGTTGTCAGTGAGTGAATGTTGTCAGTGAATGTTGTCAGTGAGCGAATGTTGTCAGTGAATGTTGTCAGTGAGTGAATGTTGTCAGTGAATGTTGTCAGTGAGTGAATGTTGTCAGTGAGTGAATGTTGTCAGTGAATGTTGTCAGTGAGTGAATGTTGCCAGTGAATGTTGTCAGTGAGTGAATGTTGTCAGAGAGTGAATGTTGTCAGTGAGTGAATGTTGTCAGTGAATGTTGTCAGTGAGTGAATGTTGTCAGTGAATGTTGTCAGTGAGGGAATGTTGTCAGTGAATGTTGTCAGTGAGTGAATGTTGTCAGTGAATGTTGTCAGTGAGTGAATGTTGTCAGTGAGTGAATGTTGTCAGTGAATGTTGTCAGTGAGTGAATGTTGTCAGTGAATGTTGTCAGTGAATGTTGTCAGTGAGTGAATGTTGTCAGAAAATGTTGTCAGTGAGTGAATGTTGTCAGTGAATGTTGTGAGTGAGTGAATGTTGTCAGTGAATGTTGTCAGTGAGTGAATGTTGTCAGTGAGTGAATGTTGTCAGTGAATGTTGTCAGTGAGTGAATGTTGTCAGTGAATGTTGTCAGTGAGTGAATGTTGTCAGTGAGTGAATGTTGTCAGTGAGTGAATGTTGTCAGAGAGTGAATGTTGTCAGTGAATGTTGTCAGTGAGCGAATGTTGTCAGTGAATGTTGTCAGTGAGTGAATGTTGTCAGTGAATGTTGTCAGTGAGTGAATGTTGTCAGTGAATGTTGTCAGTGAGTGAATGTTGTCAGTGAATGTTGTCAGTGAATGTTGTCAGTGAGTGAATGTTGTCAGTGAGTGAATGTTGTCAGTGAATGTTGTCAGTGAGTGAATGTTGTCAGTGAATGTTGTCAGTGAGTGAATGTTGTCAGAGAGTGAATGTTGTCAGTGAATGTTGTCAGTGAGCGAATGTTGTCAGTGAATGTTGTCAGTGAGTGAATGTTGTCAGTGAATGTTGTCAGTGAGTGAATGTTGTCAGTGAATGTTGTCAGTGAGTGAATGTTGTCAGTGAGTGAATGTTGTCAGTGAATGTTGTCAGTGAGTGAATGTTGTCAGTGAATGTTGTCAGTGAGTGAATGTTGTCAGAGAGTGAATGTTGTCAGTGAATGTTGTCATTGAATGTTGTCAGTGAGTGAATGTTGTCAGTGAATGTTGTCAGTGAGTGAATGTTGTCAGTGAGTGAATGTTGTCAGTGAGTGAATGTTGTCAGAGAGTGAATGTTGTCAGTGAATGTTGTCAGTGAGCGAATGTTGTCAGTGAATGTTGTCAGTGAGTGAATGTTGTCAGTGAATGTTGTCAGTGAGTGAATGTTGTCAGTGAATGTTGTCAGTGAGTGAATGTTGTCAGTGAATGTTGTCAGTGAGTGAATGTTGTCAGTGAGTGTATGTTGTCAGTGAGTGAATGTTGTCAGTGAATGTTGTCAGTGAGTGAATGTTGTCAGTGAGTGAATGTTGTCAGTGAATGTTGTCAGTGAGTGAATGTTGTCAGAGAGTGAATGTTGTCAGTGAGTGAATGTTGTCAGTGAATGTTGTCAGTGAGTGAATGTTGTCAGTGAGTGAATGTTGTCAGTGAGTGAATGTTGTCAGTGAATGTTGTCAGTGAGTGAATGTTGTCAGTGAGTGAATGTTGTCAGTGAATGTTGTCAGTGAGTGAATGTTGTCAGTGAGTGAATGTTGTCAGTGAATGTTGTCAGTGAGTGAATGTTGTCAGTGAATGTTGTCAGTGAGTGAATGTTGTCAGTGAGTGAATGTTGTCAGTGAATGTTGTCAGTGAGTGAATGTTGTCAGTGAATGTTGTCAGTGAGTGAATGTTGTCAGAGAGTGAATGTTGTCAGTGAATGTTGTCAGTGAATGTTGTCAGTGAGTGAATGTTGTCAGTGAATGTTGTCAGTGAGTGAATGTTGTCAGTGAATGTTGTCAGTGAGTGAATGTTGTCAGTGAATGTTGTCAGTGAGTGAATGTTGTCAGTGAATGTTGTCAGTGAGTGAATGTTGTCAGAGAGTGAGTGTTGTCAGTGAATGTTGTCAGTGAGTGAATGTTGTCAGAGAGTGAATGTTGTCAGTGAATGTTGTCAGTGAGTGAATGTTGTCAGTGAATGTTGTCAGTGAGTGAATGTTGTCAGTGAATTTTGTCAGAGAGTGAATGTTGTCAGTGAGTGAATGTTGTCAGTGAATGTTGTCAGTGAGTGAATGTTGTCAGTGAATGTTGTCAGTGAGTGAATGTTGTCAGTGAGTGAATGTTGTCAGAGAGTGAATGTTGTCAGTGAATGTTGTCAGTGAGCGAATGTTGTCAGTGAATGTTGTCAGTGAGCGAATGTTGTCAGTGAATGTTGTCAGTGAGTGAATGTTGTCAGTGAATGTTGTCAGTGAGTGAATGTTGTCAGTGAATGTTGTCAGTGAGTGAATGTTGTCAGTGAATGTTGTCAGTGAGTGAATGTTGTCAGTGAGTGTATGTTGTCAGTGAGTGAATGTTGTCAGTGAATGTTGTCAGTGAGTGAATGTTGTCAGTGAATGTTGTCAGTGAGTGAATGTTGTCAGTGAATGTTGTCAGTGAGTGAATGTTGTCAGAGAGTGAATGTTGTCAGTGAATGTTGTCAGTGAGTGAATGTTGTCAGTGAATGTTGTCAGTGAGTGAATGTTGTCAGTGAATGTTGTCAGTGAGTGAATGTTGTCAGTGAGTGAATGTTGTCAGTGAATGTTGTCAGTGAGTGAATGTTGTCAGTGAATGTTGTCAGTGAGTGAATGTTGTCAGTGAATGTTGTCAGAGAGTGAATGTTGTCAGTGAATGTTGTCAGTGAGTGAATGTTGTCAGTGAATGTTGTCAGTGAATGTTGTCAGTGAGAGAATGTTGTCAGAGAGTGAATGTTGTCAGTGAGTGAATGTTGTCAGTGAATGTTGTCAGTGAGAGAATGTTGTCAGAGAGTGAATGTTGTCAGTGAGTGAATGTTGTCAGTGAATGTTGTCAGTGAGTGAATGTTGTCAGTGAGTGAATGTTTGTCAGTGAATGTTGTCAGTGAGTGAATGTTGTCAGTGAATGTTGTCAGTGAGTGAATGTTGTCAGTGAATGTTGTCAGTGAGTGAATGTTGTCAGTGAGTGAATGTTGTCAGTGAGTGAATGTTGTCAGTGAATGTTGTCAGTGAGTGAATGTTGTCAGTGAATGTTGTCAGTGAGTGAATGTTGTCAGTGAATGTTGTCAGTGAGTGAATGTTGTCAGTGAGTGAATGTTGTCAGTGAGTGAATGTTGTCAGAGAGTGAATGTTGTCAGTGAATGTTGTCAGTGAGCGAATGTTGTCAGTGAATGTTGTCAGTGAGTGAATGTTGTCAGTGAATGTTGTCAGGGAGTGAATGTTGTCAGTGAATGTTGTCAGTGAGCGAATGTTGTCAGTGAATGTTGTCAGTGAGTGAATGTTGTCAGTGAGTGAATGTTGTCAGTGAATGTTGTCAGTGAGTGAATGTTGTCAGTGAATGTTGTCAGAAAATGTTGTCAGTGAGTGAATGTTGTCAGTGAATGTTGTCAGTGAGTGAATGTTGTCAGTGAATGTTGTCAGTGAGTGAATGTTGTCAGTGAATGTTGTCAGTGAGTGAATGTTGTCAGTGAGTGAATGTTGTCAGTGAATGTTGTCAGTGAGTGAATGTTGTCAGTGAATGTTGTCAGTGAGTGAATGTTGTCAGTGAATGTTGTCTCTGAGTAAATGTTGTCAGAGAGTGAATGTTGTCAGTGAATGTTGTCAGTGAGTGAATGTTGCCAGTGAATGTTGTCAGTGAGTGAATGTTGTCAGAGAGTGAATGTTGTCAGTGAGTGAATGTTGTCAGTGAATGTTGTCAGTGAGTGAATGTTGTCAGTGAATGTTGTCAGTGAGTGAATGTTGTCAGTGAGGGAATGTTGTCAGTGAATGTTGTCAGTGAGTGAATGTTGTCAGTGAATGTTGTCAGTGAGTGAATGTTGTCAGTGAGTGAATGTTGTCAGTGAATGTTGTCAGTGAGTGAATGTTGTCAGTGAATGTTGTCAGTGAATGTTGTCAGTGAGTGAATGTTGTCAGAAAATGTTGTCAGTGAGTGAATGTTGTCAGTGAATGTTGTCAGTGAATGAATGTTGTCAGTGAATGTTGTCAGTGAGTGAATGTTGTCAGTGAGTGAATGTTGTCAGTGAATGTTGTCAGTGAGTGAATGTTGTCAGTGAATGTTGTCAGTGAGTGAATGTTGTCAGTGAGTGAATGTTGTCAGTGAGTGAATGTTGTCAGAGAGTGAATGTTGTCAGTGAATGTTGTCAGTGAGCGAATGTTGTCAGTGAATGTTGTCAGTGAGTGAATGTTGTCAGTGAATGTTGTCAGTGAGTGAATGTTGTCAGTGAATGTTGTCAGTGAGTGAATGTTGTCAGTGAATGTTGTCAGTGAATGTTGTCAGTGAGTGAATGTTGTCAGTGAGTGAATGTTGTCAGTGAATGTTGTCAGTGAGTGAATGTTGTCAGTGAATGTTGTCAGTGAGTGAATGTTGTCAGTGAATGTTGTCAGTGAGTGAATGTTGTCAGTGAATGTTGTCAGTGAATGTTGTCAGTGAGTGAATGTTGTCAGTGAATGTTGTCAGTGAGTGAATGTTGTCAGTGAATGTTGTCAGTGAGTGAATGTTGTCAGTGAATGTTGTCAGAGAGTGAATGTTGTCAGAGAGTGAATGTTGTCAGTGAATGTTGTCAGTGAGCGAATGTTGTCAGTGAATGTTGTCAGTGAGTGAATGTTGTCAGAAAATGTAGTCAGTGAGTGAATATTGTCAGTGAATGTTGTCAGTGAGTGAATGTTGTCAGTGAGTGAATGTTGTCAGTGAATGTTGTCAGTGAGTGAATGTTGTCAGTGAGTGAATGTTGTCAGTGAGTGAATGTTGTCAGTGAATGTTGTCAGTGAATGTTGTCAGTGAGTGAATGTTGTCAGTGAGTGAATGTTGTCAGTGAATGTTGTCAGTGAGTGAATGTTTTCAGTGAGTGAATGTTGTCAGTGAGTGAATGTTGTCAGTGAATGTTGTCAGTGAGTTAATGTTGTCAGTGAATGTTGTCAGTGAGTGAATGTTGTCAGTGAATGTTGTCAGTGAGTGAATGTTGTCAGTGAATGTTGTCAGTGAGTGAATGTTGTCAGAGAGTGAATGTTGTCAGTGAATGTTGTCAGTGAGCGAATGTTGTCAGTGAATGTTGTCAGTGAGTGAATGTTGTCAGTGAATGTTGTCAGTGAGTGAATGTTGTCAGTGAATGTTGTCAGTGAGTGAATGTTGTCAGTGAGTGAATGTTGTCAGTGAGTGTATGTTGTCAGTGAGTGAATGTTGTCAGTGAATGTTGTCAGTGAGTGAATGTTGTCAGAGAGTGAATGTTGTCAGTGAATGTTGTCAGTGAGCGAATGTTGTCAGTGAATGTTGTCAGTGAGTGAATGTTGTCAGTAAATGAATGTTGTCAGTGAATGTTGTCAGAGAGTGAATGTTGTCAGTGAATGTTGTCAGTGAGTGAATGTTGTCAGTGAATGTTGTCAGTGAGTGAATGTTGTCAGAGAGTGAATGTTGTCAGTGAGTGAATGTTGTCAGTGAATGTTGTCAGTGAGTGAATGTTGTCAGTGAATGTTGTCAGTGAGTGAATGTTGTCAGTGAATGTTGTCTGTGAGTGAATGTTGTCAGTGAGGGAATGTTGTCAGTGAATGTTGTCAGTGAGTGAATGTTGTCAGTGAGTGAATGTTGTCAGAGAGTGAATGTTGTCAGTGAATGTTGTCAGTGAGCGAATGTTGTCAGTGAATGTTGTCAGTGAGTGAATGTTGTCAGTGAATGTTGTCAGTGAGTGAATGTTGTCAGTGAATGTTGTCAGTGAGTGAATGTTGTCAGTAAATGAATGTTGTCAGTGAATGTTGTCAGTGAGTGAATGTTGTCAGTGAATGTTGTCAGTGAGTGAATGTTGTCAGTGAATGTTGTCAGTGAGTGAATGTTGTCAGAGAGTGAATGTTGTCAGTGAATGTTGTCAGTGAGCGAATGTTGTCAGTGAATGTTGTCAGAAAATGTTGTCAGTGAGTGAATGTTGTCAGTGAATGTTGTCAGTGAGTGAATGTTGTCAGTGAGTGAATGTTGTCAGTGAATGTTGTCAGTGAGTGAATGTTGTCAGAGAGTGAATGTTGTCAGTGAATGTTGTCAGTGAGTGAATGTTGTCAGTGAATGTTGTCAGTGAGTGAATGTTGTCAGTGAATGTTGTCAGTCAGTGAATGTTGTCAGTGAGTGAATGTTGTCAGTGAATGTTGTCAGTGAGTGAATGTTGTCAGTGAGTGAATGTTGTCAGTGAATGTTGTCAGTGAATGTTGTCAGTGAGCGAATGTTGTCAGTGAATGTTGTCAGTGAGTGAATGTTGTCAGTGAATGTTGTCAGTGAGTGAATGTTGTCAGTGAATGTTGTCAGTCAGTGAATGTTGTCAGAGAGTGAATGTTGTCAGTGAGTGAATGTTGTCAGTGAATGTTGTCAGTGAGTGAATGTTGTCAGTGAATGTTGTCAGTGAGTGAATGTTGTCAGAGAGTGAATGTTGTCAGTGAATGTTGTCAGTGAGCGAATGTTGTCAGTGAATGTTGTCAGTGAGTGAATGTTGTCAGTAAATGAATGTTGTCAGTGAATGTTGTCAGTGAGTGAATGTTGTCAGAAAATGTTGTCAGTGAGTGAATGTTGTCAGTGAGTGAATGTTGTCAGTGAATGTTGTCAGTGAGTGAATTTTGTCAGTGAGTGAATGTTGTCAGTGAATGTTGTCAGTGAGTGAATGTTGTCAGTGAATGTTGTCAGTGAGTGAATGTTGTCAGTGAGTGAATGTTGTCAGTGAATGTTGTCAGTGAGTGAATGTTGTCAGTGAGTGAATGTTGTCAGTGAATGTTGTCAGTGAGTGAATGTTGTCAGTGAATGTTGTCAGTGAGTGAATGTTGTCAGAGAGTGAATGTTGTCAGTGAATGTTGTCAGTGAGTGAATGTTGTCAGTGAATGTTGTCAGTGAGTGAATGTTGTCAGTGAATGTTGTCAGTGAGTGAATGTTGTCAGTGAATGTTGTCAGTGAGTGAATGTTGTCAGTGAATGTTGTCAGTGAGTGAATGTTGTCAGTGAATGTTGTCAGTGAATGTTGTCAGTGAGTGAATGTTGTCAGTGAATGTTGTCAGTGAGTGAATGTTGTCAGTGAATGTTGTCAGTGAGTGAATGTTGTCAGTGAATGTTGTCAGTGAGTGAATGTTGTCAGAGAGTGAATGTTGTCAGTGAATGTTGTCAGTGAGCGAATGTTGTCAGTGAATGTTGTCAGTGAGTGAATGTTGTCAGAAAATGTAGTCAGTGAGTGAATGTTGTCAGTGAATGTTGTCAGTGAGTGAATGTTGTCAGTGAGTGAATGTTGTCAGTGAATGTTGTCAGTGAGTGAATGTTGTCAGTGAGTGAATGTTGTCAGTGAGTGAATGTTGTCAGTGAATGTTGTCAGTGAATGTTGTCAGTGAGTGAATGTTGTCAGTGAGTGAATGTTGTCAGTGAATGTTGTCAGTGAGTGAATGTTTTCAGTGAGTGAATGTTGTCAGTGAGTGAATGTTGTCAGTGAATGTTGTCAGTGAGTGAATGTTGTCAGTGAATGTTGTCAGTGAGTGAATGTTGTCAGTGAATGTTGTCAGTGAGTGAATGTTGTCAGTGAATGTTGTCAGTGAGTGAATGTTGTCAGAGAGTGAATGTTGTCAGTGAATGTTGTCAGTGAGCGAATGTTGTCAGTGAATGTTGTCAGTGAGTGAATGTTGTCAGTGAATGTTGTCAGTGAGTGAATGTTGTCAGTGAATGTTGTCAGTGAGTGAATGTTGTCAGTGAGTGAATGTTGTCAGTGAGTGTATGTTGTCAGTGAGTGAATGTTGTCAGTGAATGTTGTCAGTGAGTGAATGTTGTCAGTGAGTGAATGTTGTCAGAGAGTGAATGTTGTCAGTGAATGTTGTCAGTGAGCGAATGTTGTCAGTGAATGTTGTCAGTGAGTGAATGTTGTCAGTAAATGAATGTTGTCAGTGAATGTTGTCAGAGAGTGAATGTTGTCAGTGAATGTTGTCAGTGAGTGAATGTTGTCAGTGAATGTTGTCAGTGAGTGAATGTTGTCAGAGAGTGAATGTTGTCAGTGAGTGAATGTTGTCAGTGAATGTTGTCAGTGAGTGAATGTTGTCAGTGAATGTTGTCAGTGAGTGAATGTTGTCAGTGAATGTTGTCTGTGAGTGAATGTTGTCAGTGAGGGAATGTTGTCAGTGAATGTTGTCAGTGAGTGAATGTTGTCAGTGAGTGAATGTTGTCAGAGAGTGAATGTTGTCAGTGAATGTTGTCAGTGAGCGAATGTTGTCAGTGAATGTTGTCAGTGAGTGAATGTTGTCAGTGAATGTTGTCAGTGAGTGAATGTTGTCAGTGAATGTTGTCAGTGAGTGAATGTTGTCAGTAAATGAATGTTGTCAGTGAATGTTGTCAGTGAGTGAATGTTGTCAGTGAATGTTGTCAGTGAGTGAATGTTGTCAGTGAATGTTGTCAGTGAGTGAATGTTGTCAGAGAGTGAATGTTGTCAGTGAATGTTGTCAGTGAGCGAATGTTGTCAGTGAATGTTGTCAGTGAGTGAATGTTGTCAGAAAATGTTGTCAGTGAGTGAATGTTGTCAGTGAATGTTGTCAGTGAGTGAATGTTGTCAGTGAGTGAATGTTGTCAGTGAATGTTGTCAGTGAGTGAATGTTGTCAGAGAGTGAATGTTGTCAGTGAATGTTGTCAGTGAGTGAATGTTGTCAGTGAATGTTGTCAGTGAGTGAATGTTGTCAGTGAATGTTGTCAGTCAGTGAATGTTGTCAGTGAGTGAATGTTGTCAGTGAATGTTGTCAGTGAGTGAATGTTGTCAGTGAGTGAATGTTGTCAGTGAATGTTGTCAGTGAATGTTGTCAGTGAGCGAATGTTGTCAGTGAATGTTGTCAGTGAGTGAATGTTGTCAGTGAATGTTGTCAGTGAGTGAATGTTGTCAGTGAATGTTGTCAGTCAGTGAATGTTGTCAGAGAGTGAATGTTGTCAGTGAGTGAATGTTGTCAGTGAATGTTGTCAGTGAGTGAATGTTGTCAGTGAATGTTGTCAGTGAGTGAATGTTGTCAGAGAGTGAATGTTGTCAGTGAATGTTGTCAGTGAGCGAATGTTGTCAGTGAATGTTGTCAGTGAGTGAATGTTGTCAGTAAATGAATGTTGTCAGTGAATGTTGTCAGTGAGTGAATGTTGTCAGTGAATGTTGTCAGTGAGTGAATGTTGTCAGAGAGTGAATGTTGTCAGTGAATGTTGTCAGTGAGTGAATGTTGTCAGTGAATGTTGTCAGTGAGTGAATGTTGTCAGTGAATGTTGTCAGTGAGTGAATGTTGTCAGAAAATGTTGTCAGTGAGTGAATGTTGTCAGTGAATGTTGTCAGTGAGTGAATGTTGTCAGTGAATGTTGTCAGTGAGTGAATGTTGTCAGTGAATGTTGTCAGTGAGTGAATGTTGTCAGAGAGTGAATGTTGTCAGTGAATGTTGTCAGTGAGTGAATGTTGTCAGAGAGTGAATGTTGTCAGTGAATGTTGTCAGTGAGCGAATGTTGTCAGTGAATGTTGTCAGTGAGTGAATGTTGTCAGAAAATGTTGTCAGTGAGTGAATGTTGTCAGTGAATGTTGTCAGTGAGTGAATGTTGTCAGTGAGTGAATGTTGTCAGTGAATGTTGTCAGTGAGTGAATGTTGTCAGTGAGTGAATGTTGTCAGTGAATGTTGTCAGTGAGTGAATGTTGTCAGTGAGTGAATGTTGTCAGTGAATGTTGTCAGTGAGTGAATGTTGTCAGTGAATGTTGTCAGTGAGTGAATGTTGTCAGAGAGTGAATGTTGTCAGTGAATGTTGTCAGTGAGTGAATGTTGTCAGTGAATGTTGTCAGAGAGTGAATGTTGTCAGTGAATGTTGTCAGTGAGTGAATGTTGTCAGTGAATGTTGTCAGTGAGTGAATGTTGTCAGTGAGTGAATGTTGTCAGTGAATGTTGTCAGTGAGTGAATGTTGTCAGTGAATGTTGTCAGTGAGTGAATGTTGTCAGTGAATGTTGTCAGTGAGTGAATGTTGTCAGAGAGTGAATGTTGTCAGTGAATGTTGTCAGTGAGCGAATGTTGTCAGTGAATGTTGTCAGTGAGTGAATGTTGTCAGAAAATGTTGTCAGTGAGTGAATGTTGTCAGTGAATGTTGTCAGTGAGTGAATGTTGTCAGTGAATGTTGTCAGTGAGTGAATGTTGTCAGAGAGTGAATGTTGTCAGTGAATGTTGTCAGTGAGTGAATGTTGTCAGTGAATGTTGTCAGTGAGTGAATGTTGTCAGTGAATGTTGTCAGTGAGTGAATGTTGTCAGTGAGTGAATGTTGTCAGTGAATGTTGTCAGTGAGTGAATGTTGTCAGTGAGTGAATGTTGTCAGTGAATGTTGTCAGTGAGTGAATGTTGTCAGTGAATGTTGTCAGTGAGTGAATGTTGTCAGTGAATGTTGTCAGTGAGTGAATGTTGTCAGTGAATGTTGTCAGTGAGCGAATGTTGTCAGTGAATGTTGTCAGTGAGTGAATGTTGTCAGTGAATGTTGTCAGTGAGTGAATGTTGTCAGAGAGTGAATGTTGTCAGTGAGTGAATGTTGTCAGTGAATGTTGTCAGTGAGTGAATGTTGTCAGTGAATGTTGTCAGTGAGTGAATGTTGTCAGAGAGTGAATGTTGTCAGTGAGTGAATGTTGTCAGTGAATGTTGTCAGTGAGTGAATGTTGTCAGTGAATGTTGTCAGTGAGTGAATGTTGTCAGTGAATGTTGTCAGTGAGTGAATGTTGTCAGTGAGTGAATGTTGTCAGTGAATGTTGTCAGTGAGTGAATGTTGTCAGAGAGTGAATGTTGTCAGTGAATGTTGTCAGTGAGTGAATGTTGTCAGTGAATGTTGTCAGTGAGTGAATGTTGTCAGTGAATGTTGTCAGTGAGTGAATGTTGTCAGTGAATGTTGTCAGTGAGTGAATGTTGTCAGTGAATGTTGTCAGTGAGTGAATGTTGTCAGTGAATGTTGTCAGTGAGTGAATGTTGTCAGTGAATGTTGTCAGTGAGTGAATGTTGTCAGTGAATGTTGTCAGTGAGTGAATGTTGTCAGTGAATGTTGTCAGTGAGTGAATGTTGTCAGAGAGTGAATGTTGTCAGTGAATGTTGTCAGTGAGCGAATGTTGTCAGTGAATGTTGTCAGTGAGTGAATGTTGTCAGAAAATGTAGTCAGTGAGTGAATGTTGTCAGTGAATGTTGTCAGTGAGTGAATGTTGTCAGTGAGTGAATGTTGTCAGTGAATGTTGTCAGTGAGTGAATGTTGTCAGTGAGTGAATGTTGTCAGTGAGTGAATGTTGTCAGTGAATGTTGTCAGTGAATGTTGTCAGTGAGTGAATGTTGTCAGTGAGTGAATGTTGTCAGTGAATGTTGTCAGTGAGTGAATGTTTTCAGTGAGTGAATGTTGTCAGTGAGTGAATGTTGTCAGTGAATGTTGTCAGTGAGTGAATGTTGTCAGTGAATGTTGTCAGTGAGTGAATGTTGTCAGTGAATGTTGTCAGTGAGTGAATGTTGTCAGTGAATGTTGTCAGTGAGTGAATGTTGTCAGAGAGTGAATGTTGTCAGTGAATGTTGTCAGTGAGCGAATGTTGTCAGTGAATGTTGTCAGTGAGTGAATGTTGTCAGTGAATGTTGTCAGTGAGTGAATGTTGTCAGTGAATGTTGTCAGTGAGTGAATGTTGTCAGTGAGTGAATGTTGTCAGTGAGTGTATGTTGTCAGTGAGTGAATGTTGTCAGTGAATGTTGTCAGTGAGTGAATGTTGTCAGTGAGTGAATGTTGTCAGAGAGTGAATGTTGTCAGTGAATGTTGTCAGTGAGCGAATGTTGTCAGTGAATGTTGTCAGTGAGTGAATGTTGTCAGTAAATGAATGTTGTCAGTGAATGTTGTCAGAGAGTGAATGTTGTCAGTGAATGTTGTCAGTGAGTGAATGTTGTCAGTGAATGTTGTCAGTGAGTGAATGTTGTCAGAGAGTGAATGTTGTCAGTGAGTGAATGTTGTCAGTGAATGTTGTCAGTGAGTGAATGTTGTCAGTGAATGTTGTCAGTGAGTGAATGTTGTCAGTGAATGTTGTCTGTGAGTGAATGTTGTCAGTGAGGGAATGTTGTCAGTGAATGTTGTCAGTGAGTGAATGTTGTCAGTGAGTGAATGTTGTCAGAGAGTGAATGTTGTCAGTGAATGTTGTCAGTGAGCGAATGTTGTCAGTGAATGTTGTCAGTGAGTGAATGTTGTCAGTGAATGTTGTCAGTGAGTGAATGTTGTCAGTGAATGTTGTCAGTGAGTGAATGTTGTCAGTAAATGAATGTTGTCAGTGAATGTTGTCAGTGAGTGAATGTTGTCAGTGAATGTTGTCAGTGAGTGAATGTTGTCAGTGAATGTTGTCAGTGAGTGAATGTTGTCAGAGAGTGAATGTTGTCAGTGAATGTTGTCAGTGAGCGAATGTTGTCAGTGAATGTTGTCAGTGAGTGAATGTTGTCAGAAAATGTTGTCAGTGAGTGAATGTTGTCAGTGAATGTTGTCAGTGAGTGAATGTTGTCAGTGAGTGAATGTTGTCAGTGAATGTTGTCAGTGAGTGAATGTTGTCAGAGAGTGAATGTTGTCAGTGAATGTTGTCAGTGAGTGAATGTTGTCAGTGAATGTTGTCAGTGAGTGAATGTTGTCAGTGAATGTTGTCAGTCAGTGAATGTTGTCAGTGAGTGAATGTTGTCAGTGAATGTTGTCAGTGAGTGAATGTTGTCAGTGAGTGAATGTTGTCAGTGAATGTTGTCAGTGAATGTTGTCAGTGAGCGAATGTTGTCAGTGAATGTTGTCAGTGAGTGAATGTTGTCAGTGAATGTTGTCAGTGAGTGAATGTTGTCAGTGAATGTTGTCAGTCAGTGAATGTTGTCAGAGAGTGAATGTTGTCAGTGAGTGAATGTTGTCAGTGAATGTTGTCAGTGAGTGAATGTTGTCAGTGAATGTTGTCAGTGAGTGAATGTTGTCAGAGAGTGAATGTTGTCAGTGAATGTTGTCAGTGAGCGAATGTTGTCAGTGAATGTTGTCAGTGAGTGAATGTTGTCAGTAAATGAATGTTGTCAGTGAATGTTGTCAGTGAGTGAATGTTGTCAGTGAATGTTGTCAGTGAGTGAATGTTGTCAGAGAGTGAATGTTGTCAGTGAATGTTGTCAGTGAGTGAATGTTGTCAGTGAATGTTGTCAGTGAGTGAATGTTGTCAGTGAATGTTGTCAGTGAGTGAATGTTGTCAGAAAATGTTGTCAGTGAGTGAATGTTGTCAGTGAATGTTGTCAGTGAGTGAATGTTGTCAGTGAATGTTGTCAGTGAATGTTGTCAGTGAGTGAATGTTGTCAGAGAGTGAATGTTGTCAGTGAATGTTGTCAGTGAGTGAATGTTGTCAGTGAATGTTGTCAGTGAGTGAATGTTGTCAGAGAGTGAATGTTGTCAGTGAATGTTGTCAGTGAGTGAATGTTGTCAGTGAGCGAATGTTGTCAGTGAATGTTGTCAGTGAGTGAATGTTGTCAGAAAATGTTGTCAGTGAGTGAATGTTGTCAGTGAATGTTGTCAGTGAGTGAATGTTGTCAGTGAGTGAATGTTGTCAGTGAATGTTGTCAGTGAGTGAATGTTGTCAGTGAGTGAATGTTGTCAGTGAATGTTGTCAGTGAGTGAATGTTGTCAGTGAATGTTGTCAGTGAGTGAATGTTGTCAGTGAGTGAATGTTGTCAGTGAATGTTGTCAGTGAGTGAATGTTGTCAGTGAATGTTGTCAGTGAGTGAATGTTGTCAGAGAGTGAATGTTGTCAGTGAATGTTGTCAGTGAGTGAATGTTGTCAGTGAATGTTGTCAGAGAGTGAATGTTGTCAGTGAATGTTGTCAGTGAGTGAATGTTGTCAGTGAATGTTGTCAGTGAGTGAATGTTGTCAGTGAGTGAATGTTGTCAGTGAATGTTGTCAGTGAGTGAATGTTGTCAGTGAATGTTGTCAGTGAGTGAATGTTGTCAGTGAATGTTGTCAGTGAGTGAATGTTGTCAGAGAGTGAATGTTGTCAGTGAATGTTGTCAGTGAGCGAATGTTGTCAGTGAATGTTGTCAGTGAGTGAATGTTGTCAGAAAATGTTGTCAGTGAGTGAATGTTGTCAGTGAATGTTGTCAGTGAGTGAATGTTGTCAGTGAATGTTGTCAGTGAGTGAATGTTGTCAGAGAGTGAATGTTGTCAGTGAATGTTGTCAGTGAGTGAATGTTGTCAGTGAATGTTGTCAGTGAGTGAATGTTGTCAGTGAATGTTGTCAGTGAGTGAATGTTGTCAGTGAGTGAATGTTGTCAGTGAATGTTGTCAGTGAGTGAATGTTGTCAGTGAGTGAATGTTGTCAGTGAATGTTGTCAGTGAGTGAATGTTGTCAGTGAATGTTGTCAGTGAGTGAATGTTGTCAGTGAATGTTGTCAGTGAGTGAATGTTGTCAGTGAATGTTGTCAGTGAGCGAATGTTGTCAGTGAATGTTGTCAGTGAGTGAATGTTGTCAGTGAATGTTGTCAGTGAGTGAATGTTGTCAGAGAGTGAATGTTGTCAGTGAGTGAATGTTGTCAGTGAATGTTGTCAGTGAGTGAATGTTGTCAGTGAATGTTGTCAGTGAGTGAATGTTGTCAGAGAGTGAATGTTGTCAGTGAGTGAATGTTGTCAGTGAATGTTGTCAGTGAGTGAATGTTGTCAGTGAATGTTGTCAGTGAGTGAATGTTGTCAGTGAATGTTGTCTGTGAGTGAATGTTGTCAGTGAGGGAATGTTGTCAGTGAATGTTGTCAGTGAGTGAATGTTGTCAGTGAGTGAATGTTGTCAGAGAGTGAATGTTGTCAGTGAATGTTGTCAGTGAGCGAATGTTGTCAGTGAATGTTGTCAGTGAGTGAATGTTGTCAGTGAATGTTGTCAGTGAGTGAATGTTGTCAGTGAATGTTGTCAGTGAGTGAATGTTGTCAGTAAATGAATGTTGTCAGTGAATGTTGTCAGTGAGTGAATGTTGTCAGTGAATGTTGTCAGTGAGTGAATGTTGTCAGTGAATGTTGTCAGTGAGTGAATGTTGTCAGAGAGTGAATGTTGTCAGTGAATGTTGTCAGTGAGCGAATGTTGTCAGTGAATGTTGTCAGAAAATGTTGTCAGTGAGTGAATGTTGTCAGTGAATGTTGTCAGTGAGTGAATGTTGTCAGTGAGTGAATGTTGTCAGTGAATGTTGTCAGTGAGTGAATGTTGTCAGAGAGTGAATGTTGTCAGTGAATGTTGTCAGTGAGTGAATGTTGTCAGTGAATGTTGTCAGTGAGTGAATGTTGTCAGTGAATGTTGTCAGTCAGTGAATGTTGTCAGTGAGTGAATGTTGTCAGTGAATGTTGTCAGTGAGTGAATGTTGTCAGTGAGTGAATGTTGTCAGTGAATGTTGTCAGTGAATGTTGTCAGTGAGCGAATGTTGTCAGTGAATGTTGTCAGTGAGTGAATGTTGTCAGTGAATGTTGTCAGTGAGTGAATGTTGTCAGTGAATGTTGTCAGTCAGTGAATGTTGTCAGAGAGTGAATGTTGTCAGTGAGTGAATGTTGTCAGTGAATGTTGTCAGTGAGTGAATGTTGTCAGTGAATGTTGTCAGTGAGTGAATGTTGTCAGAGAGTGAATGTTGTCAGTGAATGTTGTCAGTGAGCGAATGTTGTCAGTGAATGTTGTCAGTGAGTGAATGTTGTCAGTAAATGAATGTTGTCAGTGAATGTTGTCAGTGAGTGAATGTTGTCAGAAAATGTTGTCAGTGAGTGAATGTTGTCAGTGAGTGAATGTTGTCAGTGAATGTTGTCAGTGAGTGAATTTTGTCAGTGAGTGAATGTTGTCAGTGAATGTTGTCAGTGAGTGAATGTTGTCAGTGAATGTTGTCAGTGAGTGAATGTTGTCAGTGAGTGAATGTTGTCAGTGAATGTTGTCAGTGAGTGAATGTTGTCAGTGAGTGAATGTTGTCAGTGAATGTTGTCAGTGAGTGAATGTTGTCAGTGAATGTTGTCAGTGAGTGAATGTTGTCAGAGAGTGAATGTTGTCAGTGAATGTTGTCAGTGAATGTTGTCAGTGAGTGAATGTTGTCAGTGAATGTTGTCAGTGAGTGAATGTTGTCAGTGAATGTTGTCAGTGAGTGAATGTTGTCAGTGAATGTTGTCAGTGAGTGAATGTTGTCAGTGAATGTTGTCAGTGAGTGAATGTTGTCAGTGAGTGAATGTTGTCAGTGAATGTTGTCAGTGAGTGAATGTTGTCAGTGAATGTTGTCAGTGAGTGAATGTTGTCAGTGAATGTTGTCAGTGAGTGAATGTTGTCAGAGAGTGAATGTTGTCAGTGAATGTTGTCAGTGAGCGAATGTTGTCAGTGAATGTTGTCAGTGAGTGAATGTTGTCAGAAAATGTAGTCAGTGAGTGAATGTTGTCAGTGAATGTTGTCAGTGAGTGAATGTTGTCAGTGAGTGAATGTTGTCAGTGAATGTTGTCAGTGAGTGAATGTTGTCAGTGAGTGAATGTTGTCAGTGAATGTTGTCAGTGAATGTTGTCAGTGAGTGAATGTTGTCAGTGAGTGAATGTTGTCAGTGAATGTTGTCAGTGAGTGAATGTTTTCAGTGAGTGAATGTTGTCAGTGAGTGAATGTTGTCAGTGAATGTTGTCAGTGAGTGAATGTTGTCAGTGAATGTTGTCAGTGAGTGAATGTTGTCAGTGAATGTTGTCAGTGAGTGAATGTTGTCAGTGAATGTTGTCAGTGAGTGAATGTTGTCAGAGAGTGAATGTTGTCAGTGAATGTTGTCAGTGAGCGAATGTTGTCAGTGAATGTTGTCAGTGAGTGAATGTTGTCAGTGAATGTTGTCAGTGAGTGAATGTTGTCAGTGAATGTTGTCAGTGAGTGAATGTTGTCAGTGAGTGAATGTTGTCAGTGAGTGTATGTTGTCAGTGAGTGAATGTTGTCAGTGAATGTTGTCAGTGAGTGAATGTTGTCAGTGAGTGAATGTTGTCAGAGAGTGAATGTTGTCAGTGAATGTTGTCAGTGAGCGAATGTTGTCAGTGAATGTTGTCAGTGAGTGAATGTTGTCAGTAAATGAATGTTGTCAGTGAATGTTGTCAGAGAGTGAATGTTGTCAGTGAATGTTGTCAGTGAGTGAATGTTGTCAGTGAATGTTGTCAGTGAGTGAATGTTGTCAGAGAGTGAATGTTGTCAGTGAGTGAATGTTGTCAGTGAATGTTGTCAGTGAGTGAATGTTGTCAGTGAGTGAATGTTGTCAGTGAATGTTGTCTGTGAGTGAATGTTGTCAGTGAGGGAATGTTGTCAGTGAATGTTGTCAGTGAGTGAATGTTGTCAGTGAGTGAATGTTGTCAGAGAGTGAATGTTGTCAGTGAATGTTGTCAGTGAGCGAATGTTGTCAGTGAATGTTGTCAGTGAGTGAATGTTGTCAGTGAATGTTGTCAGTGAGTGAATGTTGTCAGTGAATGTTGTCAGTGAGTGAATGTTGTCAGTAAATGAATGTTGTCAGTGAATGTTGTCAGTGAGTGAATGTTGTCAGTGAATGTTGTCAGTGAGTGAATGTTGTCAGTGAATGTTGTCAGTGAGTGAATGTTGTCAGAGAGTGAATGTTGTCAGTGAATGTTGTCAGTGAGCGAATGTTGTCAGTGAATGTTGTCAGTGAGTGAATGTTGTCAGAAAATGTTGTCAGTGAGTGAATGTTGTCAGTGAATGTTGTCAGTGAGTGAATGTTGTCAGTGAGTGAATGTTGTCAGTGAATGTTGTCAGTGAGTGAATGTTGTCAGAGAGTGAATGTTGTCAGTGAATGTTGTCAGTGAGTGAATGTTGTCAGTGAATGTTGTCAGTGAGTGAATGTTGTCAGTGAATGTTGTCAGTCAGTGAATGTTGTCAGTGAGTGAATGTTGTCAGTGAATGTTGTCAGTGAGTGAATGTTGTCAGTGAGTGAATGTTGTCAGTGAATGTTGTCAGTGAATGTTGTCAGTGAGCGAATGTTGTCAGTGAATGTTGTCAGTGAGTGAATGTTGTCAGTGAATGTTGTCAGTGAGTGAATGTTGTCAGTGAATGTTGTCAGTCAGTGAATGTTGTCAGAGAGTGAATGTTGTCAGTGAGTGAATGTTGTCAGTGAATGTTGTCAGTGAGTGAATGTTGTCAGTGAATGTTGTCAGTGAGTGAATGTTGTCAGAGAGTGAATGTTGTCAGTGAATGTTGTCAGTGAGCGAATGTTGTCAGTGAATGTTGTCAGTGAGTGAATGTTGTCAGTAAATGAATGTTGTCAGTGAATGTTGTCAGTGAGTGAATGTTGTCAGTGAATGTTGTCAGTGAGTGAATGTTGTCAGAGAGTGAATGTTGTCAGTGAATGTTGTCAGTGAGTGAATGTTGTCAGTGAATGTTGTCAGTGAGTGAATGTTGTCAGTGAATGTTGTCAGTGAGTGAATGTTGTCAGAAAATGTTGTCAGTGAGTGAATGTTGTCAGTGAATGTTGTCAGTGAGTGAATGTTGTCAGTGAATGTTGTCAGTGAGTGAATGTTGTCAGAGAGTGAATGTTGTCAGTGAATGTTGTCAGTGAGTGAATGTTGTCAGTGAATGTTGTCAGTGAGTGAATGTTGTCAGAGAGTGAATGTTGTCAGTGAATGTTGTCAGTGAGCGAATGTTGTCAGTGAATGTTGTCAGTGAGTGAATGTTGTCAGTGAATGTTGTCAGTGAGTGAATGTTGTCAGAGAGTGAATGTTGTCAGTGAATGTTGTCAGTGAGCGAATGTTGTCAGTGAATGTTGTCAGTGAGTGAATGTTGTCAGAAAATGTTGTCAGTGAGTGAATGTTGTCAGTGAATGTTGTCAGTGAGTGAATGTTGTCAGTGAATGTTGTCAGTGAGTGAATGTTGTCAGAGAGTGAATGTTGTCAGTGAATGTTGTCAGTGAGTGAATGTTGTCAGTGAATGTTGTCAGTGAGCGAATGTTGTCAGTGAATGTTGTCAGTGAGTGAATGTTGTCAGTGAGTGAATGTTGTCAGTGAATGTTGTCAGTGAGTGAATGTTGTCAGAGAGTGAATGTTGTCAGTGAATGTTGTCAGTGAGCGAATGTTGTCAGTGAATGTTGTCAGTGAGTGAATGTTGTCAGAAAATGTTGTCAGTGAGTGAATGTTGTCAGTGAATGTTGTCAGTGAGTGAATGTTGTCAGTGAATGTTGTCAGTGAGTGAATGTTGTCAGAGAGTGAATGTTGTCAGTGAATGTTGTCAGTGAGTGAATGTTGTCAGTGAATGTTGTCAGTGAGTGAATGTTGTCAGTGAATGTTGTCAGTGAGTGAATGTTGTCAGTGAGTGAATGTTGTCAGTGAATGTTGTCAGTGAGTGAATGTTGTCAGTGAGTGAATGTTGTCAGTGAATGTTGTCAGTGAGTGAATGTTGTCAGTGAATGTTGTCAGTGAGTGAATGTTGTCAGTGAATGTTGTCAGTGAGTGAATGTTGTCAGTGAATGTTGTCAGTGAATGTTGTCAGTGAGCGAATGTTGTCAGTGAATGTTGTCAGTGAGTGAATGTTGTCAGTGAATGTTGTCAGTGAGTGAATGTTGTCAGAGAGTGAATGTTGTCAGTTAGTGAATGTTGTCAGTGAGTGAATGTTGTCAGTGAATGTTGTCAGTGAGTGAATGTTGTCAGTGAATGTTGTCAGTGAGTGAATGTTGTCAGAGAGTGAATGTTGTCAGTTAGTGAATGTTGTCAGTGAGTGAATGTTGTCAGTGAATGTTGTCAGTGAGTGAATGTTGTCAGTGAATGTTGTCAGTGAGTGAATGTTGTCAGTGAATGTTGTCAGTGAATGTTGTCAGTGAGTGAATGTTATCAGTGAATGTTGTCAGTGAGTGAATGTTGTCAGAGAGTGAATGTTGTCAGTGAATGTTGTCAGTGAGTGAATGTTGTCAGTGAGTGAATGTTGTCAGTGAGTGAATGTTGTCAGTGAATGTTGTCAGAAAGTGAATGTTGTCAGTGAATGTTGTCAGTGAGTGAATGTTGTCAGTGAATGTTGTCAGTGAGTGAATGTTGTCAGAGAGTGAATGTTGTCAGTCAGTGAATGTTGTCAGTGAGTGAATGTTGTCAGAGAGTGAATGTTGTCAGTCAGTGAATGTTGTCAGTGAGTGAATGTTGTCAGTGAGTGAATGTTGTCAGTGAATGTTGTCAGTGAGTGAATGTTGTCAGAGAGTGAATGTTGTCAGTGAATGTTGTCAGTGAGTGAATGTTGTCAGTGAATGTTGTCAGAGAGTGAATGTTGTCAGTGAATGTTGTCAGTGAGTGAATGTTGTCAGTGAATGTTGTCAGTGAGTGAATGTTGTCAGTGAATGTTGTCAGTGAGTGAATGTTGTCAGTGAGTGAATGTTGTCAGTGAATGTTGTCAGTGAGTGAATGTTGTCAGTGAGTGAATGTTGTCAGTGAATGTTGTCAGAGAGTGAATGTTGTCAGAGAGTGAATGTTGTCAGTGAATGTTGTCAGTGAGGGAATGTTGTCAGTGAATGTTGTCAGTGAGTGAATGTTGTCAGTGAATGTTGTCAGTGAGTGAATGTTGTCAGTGAGTGAATGTTGTCAGTGAATGTTGTCAGTGAGTGAATGTTGTCAGTGAATGTTGTCAGTGAGTGAATGTTGTCAAAAAATGTTGTCAGTGAGTGAATGTTGTCAGTGAATGTTGTCAGTGAGTGAATGTTGTCAGTGAGTGAATGTTGTCAGTGAATGTTGTCAGTGAGTGAATGTTGTCAGTGAGTGAATGTTGTCAGTGAATGTTGTCAGTGAGTGAATGTTGTCAGTGAATGTTGTCAGTGAGTGAATGTTGTCAGTGAATGTTGTCAGTGAGTGAATGCTGTCAGCGAGTGAATGTTGTCAGTGAGCGAATGTTGTCAGTGAATGTTGTCAGTGAGCGAATGTTGTCAGTGAATGTTGTCAGTGAGTGAATGTTGTCAGTGAATGTTGTCAGTGAGTGAATGTTGTCAGTGAATGTTGTCAGTGAGTGAATGTTGTCAGTGAATGTTGTCAGTGAGTGAATGTTGTCAGTGAGTGAATGTTGTCAGTGAATGTTGTCAGTGAGTGAATGTTGTCAGTGAATGTTGTCAGTGAATGTTGTCAGTGAGTGAATGTTGTCAGTGAATGTTGTCAGTGAGTGAATGTTGTCAGAGAGTGAATGTTGTCAGTGAATGTTGTCAGTGAGTGAATGTTGTCAGAAAATGTTGTCAGTGGGTGAATGTTGTCAGTGAATGTTGTCAGTGAGTGAATGTTGTCAGTGAATGTTGTCAGTGAGTGAATGTTGTCAGTGAGTGAATGTTGTCAGTGAATGTTGTTAGTGAGTGAATGTTGTCAGTGAATGTTGTCAGTGAGTGAATGTTGTCAGTGAATGTTGTCAGTGAGTGAATGTTGTCAGAGAGTGAATGTTGTCAGTGAATGTTGTCAGTGAGTGAATGTTGTCAGTGAATGTTGTCAGTGAGTGAATGTTGTCAGTGAATGTTGTCAGTGAGTGAATGTTGTCAGTGAATGTTGTCAGTGAGTGAATGTTGTCAGTGAATGTTGTCAGTGAGTGAATGTTGTCAGTGAGTGAATGTTGTCAGTGAATGTTGTCAGTGAGTGAATGTTGTCAGTGAATGTTGTCAGTGAGTGAATGTTGTCAGTGAATGTTGTCAGTGAGTGAATGTTGTCAGTGAATGTTGTCAGTGAATGTTGTCAGTGAGTGAATGTTGTCAGTGAGTGAATGTTGTCAGTGAATGTTGTCAGTGAGTGAATGTTGTCAGTGAATGTTGTCAGTGAGAGAATGTTGTCAGTGAATGTTGTCAGTGAGTGAATGTTTTCAGAAAATGTTGTCAGTGAGTGAATGTTGTCAGTGAATGTTGTCAGTGAGTGAAAGTTGTCAGTGAGTGAATGTTGTCAGTGAATATTGTCAGTGAGTGAATGTTGTCAGTGAGTGAATGTTGTCAGTGAATGTTGTCAGTGAGTGAATGTTGTCAGTGAATGTTGTCAGTGAGTGAATGTTGTCAGTGAATGTTGTCAGTGAGTGAATGTTGTCAGAGAGTGAATGTTGTCAGTGAATGTTGTCAGTGAGCGAATGTTGTCAGTGAATGTTGTCAGTGAGTGAATGTTGTCAGAAAATGTTGTTAGTGAGTGAATGTTGTCAGTGAATGTTGTCAGTGAGTGAATGTTGTCAGTGAATGTTGTCAGTGAGTGAATGTTGTCAGTGAATGTTGTCAGTGAGTGAATGTTGTCAGAGAGTGAATGTTGTCAGTGAATGTTGTCAGTGAGTGAATGTTGTCAGTGAATGTTGTCAGAGAGTGAATGTTGTCAGTGAATGTTGTCAGTGAGTGAATGTTGTCAGTGAATGTTGTCAGTGAGTGAATGTTGTCAGAGAGTGAATGTTGTCAGTGAGTGAATGTTGTCAGTGAATGTTGTCAGTGAGTGAATGTTGTCAGTGAATGTTGTCAGTGAGTGAATGTTGTCAGTGAATGTTGTCAGTGAGTGAATGTTGTCAGTGAGGGAATGTTGTCAGTGAATGTTGTTAGTGAGTGAATGTTGTCAGTGAGTGAATGTTGTCAGTGAATGTTGTCAGTGAGTGAATGTTGTCAGTGAATGTTGTCAGTGAGTGAATGTTGTCAGTGAATGTTGTCAGTGAATGTTGTCAGTGAGTGAATGTTGTCAGTGAATGTTGTCAGTGAGTGAATGTTGTCAGAGAGTGAATGTTGTCAGTGAATGTTGTCAGTGAGCGAATGTTGTCAGTGAATGTTGTCAGTGAGTGAATGTTGTCAGAAAATGTTGTCAGTGAGTGAATGTTGTCAGTGAATGTTGTCAGTGAGTGAATGTTGTCAGTGAGTGAATGTTGTCAGTGAGTGAATGTTGTCAGTGAATGTTGTCAGTGAGTGAATGTTGTCAGTGAATGTTGTCAGTGAGTGAATGTTGTCAGTGAATGTTGTCAGTGAGTGAATGTTGTCAGAGAGTGAATGTTGTCAGTGAATGTTGTCAGTGAGTGAATGTTGTCAGTGAATGTTGTCAGTGAGTGAATGTTGTCAGTGAATGTTGTCAGTGAGTGAATGTTGTCAGTGAATGTTGTCAGTGAGTGAATGTTGTCAGTGAATGTTGTCAGTGAGCGAATGTTGTCAGTGAATGTTGTCAGTGAGTGAATGTTGTCAGAGAGTGAATGTTGTCAGTGAATGTTGTCAGTGAGTGAATGTTGTCAGTGAATGTTGTCAGTGAGCGAATGTTGTCAGTGAATGTTGTCAGTGAGTGAATGTTGTCAGTGAATGTTGTCAGTGAGTGAATGTTGTCAGTGAATGTTGTCAGTGAGTGAATGTTGTCAGTGAGTGAAAGTTGTCAGTGAGTGAATGTTGTCAGTGAATGTTGTCAGTGAGTGAATGTTGTCAGTGAGTGAATGTTGTCAGTGAGTGAATGTTGTCAGTGAATGTTGTCAGTGAGTGAATGTTGTCAGTGAATGTTGTCAGTGAGCGAATGTTGTCAGTGAATGTTGTCAGTGAGTGAATGTTGTCAGTGAATGTTGTCAGTGAGTGAATGTTGTCAGTGAATGTTGTCAGTGAGTGAATGTTTTCAGTGAGTGAAAGTTGTCAGTGAGTGAATGTTGTCAGTGAATGTTGTCAGTGAGTGAATGTTGTCAGTGAGAGAATGTTGTCAGTGAATGTTGTCAGTGAGTGAATGTTGTCAGTGAGTGAATGTTGTCAGTGAATGTTGTCAGTGAGTGAATGTTGTCAGAGAGTGAATGTTGTCAGTGAATGTTGTCAGTGAGCGAATGTTGTCAGTGAATGTTGTCAGTGAGTGAATGTTGTCAGAAAATGTTGTCAGTGAGTGAATGTTGTCAGTGAATGTTGTCAGTCAGTGAATGTTGTCAGTGAGTGAATGTTGTCAGTGAATGTTGTCAGTGAGTGAATGTTGTCAGTGAGTGAATGTTGTCAGTGAATGTTGTCAGTGAGTGAATGTTGTCAGTGAATGTTGTCAGTGAGTGAATGTTGTCAGTGAATGTTGTCAGTGAGTGAATGTTGTCAGTGAATGTTGTCAGTGAGTGAAAGTTGTCAGTGAGTGAATGTTGTCAGTGAATGTTGTCAGTGAGTGAATGTTGTCAGTGAGTGAATGTTGTCAGTGAATGTTGTCAGTGAGTGAATGTTGTCAGTGAATGTTGTCAGTGAGTGAATGTTGTCAGTGAATGTTGTCAGAGAGTGAATGTTGTCAGTGAATGTTGTCAGTGAGTGAATGTTGTCAGTGAATGTTGTCAGTGAGTGAATGTTGTCAGAGAGTGAATGTTGTCAGTGAGTGAATGTTGTCAGTGAATGTTGTCAGTGAGTGAATGTTGTCAGTGAATGTTGTCAGTGAGTGAATGTTGTCAGTGAGGGAATGTTGTCAGTGAATGTTGTTAGTGAGTGAATGTTGTCAGTGAATGTTGTCAGTGAGTGAATGTTGTCAGTGAGTGAATGTTGTCAGAGAGTGAATGTTGTCAGTGAATGTTGTCAGTGAGCGAATGTTGTCAGTGAATGTTGTCAGTGAGTGAATGTTGTCAGTGAATGTTGTCAGTGAGTGAATGTTGTCAGTGAATGTTGTCAGTGAGTGAATGTTGTCAGTAAATGAATGTTGTCAGTGAATGTTGTCAGTGAGTGAATGTTGTCAGTGAATGCTGTCAGTGAGTGAATGTTGTCAGTGAATGTTGTCAGTGAGTGAATGTTGTCAGTGAATGTTGTCAGTGAGTGAATGTTGTCAGTGAATGTTGTCAGTGAGTGAATGTTGTCAGAGAGTGAATGTTGTCAGTGAATGTTGTCAGTGAGTGAATGTTGTCAGTGAATGTTGTCAGAGAGTGAATGTTGTCAGTGAATGTTGTCAGTGAGTGAATGTTGTCAGTGAATGTTGTCAGTGAGTGAATGTTGTCAGAGAGTGAATGTTGTCAGTGAGTGAATGTTGTCAGTGAATGTTGTCAGTGAGTGAATGTTGTCAGTGAATGTTGTCAGTGAGTGAATGTTGTCAGTGAGGGAATGTTGTCAGTGAATGTTGTTAGTGAGTGAATGTTGTCAGTGAATGTTGTCAGTGAGTGAATGTTGTCAGTGAGTGAATGTTGTCAGAGAGTGAATGTTGTCAGTGAATGTTGTCAGTGAGCGAATGTTGTCAGTGAATGTTGTCAGTGAGTGAATGTTGTCAGTGAATGTTGTCAGTGAGTGAATGTTGTCAGTGAATGTTGTCAGTGAGTGAATGTTGTCAGTAAATGAATGTTGTCAGTGAATGTTGTCAGTGAGTGAATGTTGTCAGTGAATGCTGTCAGTGAGTGAATGTTGTCAGTGAATGTTGTCAGTGAGTGAATGTTGTCAGTGAATGTTGTCAGTGAGTGAAAGTTGTCAGTGAATGTTGTCAGTGAGTGAATGTTGTCAGAGAGTGAATGTTGTCAGTGAATGTTGTCAGTGAGTGAATGTTGTCAGTGAATGTTGTCAGTGAGTGAATGTTGTCAGTGAGTGAATGTTGTCAGTGAATGTTGTCAGTGAGTGAATGTTGTCAGTGAATGTTGTCAGTGAGTGAATGTTGTCAGAGAGTGAATGTTGTCAGTGAATGTTGTCAGTGAGTGAATGTTGTCAGTGAATGTTGTCAGTGAGTGAATGTTGTCAGTGAATGTTGTCAGTGAGTGAATGTTGTCAGAGAGTGAGTGTTGTCAGTGAATGTTGTCAGTGAGTGAATGTTGTCAGAGAGTGAATGTTGTCAGTGAATGTTGTCAGTGAGTGAATGTTGTCAGTGAATGTTGTCAGTGAGTGAATGTTGTCAGTGAATGTTGTCAGTGAGTGAATGTTGTCAGTGAATGTTGTCAGAGAGTGAATGTTGTCAGTGAGTGAATGTTGTCAGTGAATGTTGTCAGTGAGTGAATGTTGTCAGTGAATGTTGTCAGTGAGTGAATGTTGTCAGTGAGTGAATGTTGTCAGAGAGTGAATGTTGTCAGTGAATGTTGTCAGTGAGCGAATGTTGTCAGTGAATGTTGTCAGTGAGCGAATGTTGTCAGTGAATGTTGTCAGTGAGTGAATGTTGTCAGTGAATGTTGTCAGTGAGTGAATGTTGTCAGTGAATGTTGTCAGTGAGTGAATGTTGTCAGTGAATGTTGTCAGTGAGTGAATGTTGTCAGTGAGTGTATGTTGTCAGTGAGTGAATGTTGTCAGTGAATGTTGTCAGTGAGTGAATGTTGTCAGTGAATGTTGTCAGTGAGTGAATGTTGTCAGTGAATGTTGTCAGTGAGTGAATGTTGTCAGAGAGTGAATGTTGTCAGTGAATGTTGTCAGTGAGTGAATGTTGTCAGTGAATGTTGTCAGTGAGTGAATGTTGTCAGTGAATGTTGTCAGTGAGTGAATGTTGTCAGTGAGTGAATGTTGTCAGTGAATGTTGTCAGTGAATGTTGTCAGTGAGTGAATGTTGTCAGTGAATGTTGTCAGTGAGTGAATGTTGTCAGTGAATGTTGTCAGTGAGTGAATGTTGTCAGTGAATGTTGTCAGTGAGTGAATGTTGTCAGTGAATGTTGTCAGTGAGTGAATGTTGTCAGTGAGTGAATGTTGTCAGAGAGTGAATGTTGTCAGTGAATGTTGTCAGTGAGCGAATGTTGTCAGTGAATGTTGTCAGTGAGTGAATGTTGTCAGTGAATGTTGTCAGTGAGTGAATGTTGTCAGTGAATGTTGTCAGTGAGTGAATGTTGTCAGTGAGTGAATGTTGTCAGGGAGTGAATGTTGTCAGTGAATGTTGTCAGTGAGCGAATGTTGTCAGTGAATGTTGTCAGTGAGTGAATGTTGTCAGTGAGTGAATGTTGTCAGTGAATGTTGTCAGTGAGTGAATGTTGTCAGTGAATGTTGTCAGAAAATGTTGTCAGTGAGTGAATGTTGTCAGTGAATGTTGTCAGTGAGTGAATGTTGTCAGTGAATGTTGTCAGTGAGTGAATGTTGTCAGTGAATGTTGTCAGTGAGTGAATGTTGTCAGTGAGTGAATGTTGTCAGTGAATGTTGTCAGTGAGTGAATGTTGTCAGTGAATGTTGTCAGTGAGTGAATGTTGTCAGTGAATGTTGTCTCTGAGTAAATGTTGTCAGAGAGTGAATGTTGTCAGTGAATGTTGTCAGTGAGTGAATGTTGCCAGTGAATGTTGTCAGTGAGTGAATGTTGTCAGAGAGTGAATGTTGTCAGTGAGTGAATGTTGTCAGTGAATGTTGTCAGTGAGTGAATGTTGTCAGTGAATGTTGTCAGTGAGTGAATGTTGTCAGTGAGGGAATGTTGTCAGTGAATGTTGTCAGTGAGTGAATGTTGTCAGTGAATGTTGTCAGTGAGTGAATGTTGTCAGTGAGTGAATGTTGTCAGTGAATGTTGTCAGTGAGTGAATGTTGTCAGTGAGTGAATGTTGTCAGTGAATGTTGTCAGTGAGTGAATGTTGTCAGTGAATGTTGTCAGTGAGCGAATGTTGTCAGTGAATGTTGTCAGTGAGTGAATGTTGTCAGTGAATGTTGTCAGTGAGTGAATGTTGTCAGTGAGTGAATGTTGTCAGTGAATGTTGTCAGTGAGTGAATGTTGCCAGTGAATGTTGTCAGTGAGTGAATGTTGTCAGAGAGTGAATGTTGTCAGTGAGTGAATGTTGTCAGTGAATGTTGTCAGTGAGTGAATGTTGTCAGTGAATGTTGTCAGTGAGTGAATGTTGTCAGTGAGGGAATGTTGTCAGTGAATGTTGTCAGTGAGTGAATGTTGTCAGTGAATGTTGTCAGTGAGTGAATGTTGTCAGTGAGTGAATGTTGTCAGTGAATGTTGTCAGTGAGTGAATGTTGTCAGTGAGTGAATGTTGTCAGTGAATGTTGTCAGTGAGTGAATGTTGTCAGTGAATGTTGTCAGTGAGTGAATGTTGTCAGTGAATGTTGTCAGAGAGTGAATGTTGTCAGTGAATGTTGTCAGTGAGTGAATGTTGTCAGTGAATGTTGTCAGTGAGAGAATGTTGTCAGAGAGTGAATGTTGTCAGTGAGTGAATGTTGTCAGTGAATGTTGTCAGTGAGAGAATGTTGTCAGAGAGTGAATGTTGTCAGTGAGTGAATGTTGTCAGTGAATGTTGTCAGTGAGTGAATGTTGTCAGTGAGTGAATGTTTGTCAGTGAATGTTGTCAGTGAGTGAATGTTGTCAGTGAATGTTGTCAGTGAGTGAATGTTGTCAGTGAATGTTGTCAGTGAGTGAATGTTGTCAGTGAATGTTGTCAGTGAGTGAATGTTGTCAGTGAATGTTGTCAGTGAGTGAATGTTGTCAGTGAGAGAATGTTGTCAGAGAGTGAATGTTGTCAGTGAGTGAATGTTGTCAGTGAATGTTGTCAGTGAGTGAATGTTGTCAGTGAGTGAATGTTTGTCAGTGAATGTTGTCAGTGAGTGAATGTTGTCAGTGAATGTTGTCAGTGAGTGAATGTTGTCAGTGAATGTTGTCAGTGAGTGAATGTTGTCAGTGAATGTTGTCAGTGAGTGAATGTTGTCAGTGAATGTTGTCAGTGAGTGAATGTTGTCAGTGAGTGAATGTTGTCAGAGAGTGAATGTTGTCAGTGAATGTTGTCAGTGAGCGAATGTTGTCAGTGAATGTTGTCAGTGAGTGAATGTTGTCAGTGAATGTTGTCAGGGAGTGAATGTTGTCAGTGAATGTTGTCAGTGAGCGAATGTTGTCAGTGAATGTTGTCAGTGAGTGAATGTTGTCAGTGAGTGAATGTTGTCAGTGAATGTTGTCAGTGAGTGAATGTTGTCAGTGAATGTTGTCAGAAAATGTTGTCAGTGAGTGAATGTTGTCAGTGAATGTTGTCAGTGAGTGAATGTTGTCAGTGAATGTTGTCAGTGAGTGAATGTTGTCAGTGAATGTTGTCAGTGAGTGAATGTTGTCAGTGAGTGAATGTTGTCAGTGAATGTTGTCAGTGAGTGAATGTTGTCAGTGAATGTTGTCAGTGAGTGAATGTTGTCAGTGAATGTTGTCTCTGAGTAAATGTTGTCAGAGAGTGAATGTTGTCAGTGAATGTTGTCAGTGAGTGAATGTTGCCAGTGAATGTTGTCAGTGAGTGAATGTTGTCAGAGAGTGAATGTTGTCAGTGAGTGAATGTTGTCAGTGAATGTTGTCAGTGAGTGAATGTTGTCAGTGAATGTTGTCAGTGAGTGAATGTTGTCAGTGAGGGAATGTTGTCAGTGAATGTTGTCAGTGAGTGAATGTTGTCAGTGAATGTTGTCAGTGAGTGAATGTTGTCAGTGAGTGAATGTTGTCAGTGAATGTTGTCAGTGAGTGAATGTTGTCAGTGAATGTTGTCAGTGAATGTTGTCAGTGAGTGAATGTTGTCAGAAAATGTTGTCAGTGAGTGAATGTTGTCAGTGAATGTTGTCAGTGAGTGAATGTTGTCAGTGAATGTTGTCAGTGAGTGAATGTTGTCAGTGAGTGAATGTTGTCAGTGAATGTTGTCAGTGAGTGAATGTTGTCAGTGAATGTTGTCAGTGAGTGAATGTTGTCAGTGAGTGAATGTTGTCAGTGAGTGAATGTTGTCAGAGAGTGAATGTTGTCAGTGAATGTTGTCAGTGAGCGAATGTTGTCAGTGAATGTTGTCAGTGAGTGAATGTTGTCAGTGAATGTTGTCAGTGAATGTTGTCAGTGAGTGAATGTTGTCAGTGAATGTTGTCAGTGAATGTTGTCAGTGAGTGAATGTTGTCAGTGAGTGAATGTTGTCAGTGAATGTTGTCAGTGAGTGAATGTTGTCAGTGAATGTTGTCAGTGAGTGAATGTTGTCAGAGAGTGAATGTTGTCAGTGAATGTTGTCAGTGAGCGAATGTTGTCAGTGAATGTTGTCAGTGAGTGAATGTTGTCAGTGAATGTTGTCAGTGAGTGAATGTTGTCAGTGAATGTTGTCAGTGAGTGAATGTTGTCAGTGAATGTTGTCAGTGAGTGAATGTTGTCAGTGAATGTTGTCAATGAGTGAATGTTGTCAGAGAGTGAATGTTGTCAGTGAATGTTGTCATTGAATGTTGTCAGTGAGTGAATGTTGTCAGTGAATGTTGTCAGTGAGTGAATGTTGTCAGTGAGTGAATGTTGTCAGTGAATGTTGTCAGTGAGTGAATGTTGTCAGTGAATGTTGTCAGTGAGTGAATGTTGTCAGTGAATGTTGTCAGTGAATGTTGTCAGTGAGTGAATGTTGTCAGTGAATGTTGTCAGAGAGTGAATGTTGTCAGTGAATGTTGTCAGTGAGCGAATGTTGTCAGTGAATGTTATCAGTGAGTGAATGTTGTCAGTGAATGTTGTCAGTGAGTGAATGTTGTCAGTGAATGTTGTCAGTGAGTGAATGTTGTCAGAGAGTGAATGTTGTCAGTGAATGTTGACAGTGAGCGAATGTTGTCAGTGAATGTTGTCAGTGAATGTTGTCAGTCAGTGAATGTTGTCAGTGAATGTTGTCAGTGAGTGAATGTTGTCAGTGAATGTTGTCAGTGAGTGAATGTTGTCAGTGAATGTTGTCAGTGAGTGAATGTTGTCAGTGAGTGAATGTTGTCAGTGAATGTTGTCAGTGAGTGAATGTTGTCAGTGAATGTTGTCAGTGAGTAAATGTTGTCAGTGAGTGAATGTTGTCAGTGAATGTTGTCAGTGAGTGAATGTTGTCAGTGAATGTTGTCAGAGAGTGAATGTTGTCAGTGAATGTTGTCAGTGAGTGAATGTTGCCAGTGAATGTTGTCAGTGAGTGAATGTTGTCAGAGAGTGAATGTTGTCAGTGAGTGAATGTTGTCAGTGAATGTTGTCAGTGAGTGAATGTTGTCAGTGAATGTTGTCAGTGAGTGAATGTTGTCAGTGAGGGAATGTTGTCAGTGAATGTTGTCAGTGAGTGAATGTTGTCAGTGAATGTTGTCAGTGAGTGAATGTTGTCAGTGAGTGAATGTTGTCAGTGAATGTTGTCAGTGAGTGAATGTTGTCAGTGAATGTTGTCAGTGAGTGAATGTTGTCAGTGAATGTTGTCAGTGAGTGAATGTTGTCAGAAAATGTTGTCAGTGAGTGAATGTTGTCAGTGAGTGAATGTTGTCAGTGAATGTTGTCAGTGAGTGAATGTTGTCAGTGAATGTTGTCAGTGAGTGAATGTTGTCAGTGAATGTTGTCAGTGAGTAAATGTCAGTGAGTGAATGTTGTCAGTGAATGTTGTCAGTGAGTGAATGTTGTCAGTGAATGTTGTCAGAGAGTGAATGTTGTCAGTGAATGTTGTCAGTGAGTGAATGTTGTCAGTGAATGTTGTCAGTGAGTGAATGTTGTCAGTGAGTGAATGTTGTCAGTGAATGTTGTCAGTGAGTGAATGTTGTCAGTGAATGTTGTCAGTGAGTGAATGTTGTCAGAGAGTGAATGTTGTCAGTGAATGTTGTCAGTGAATGTTGTCAGTGAGTGAATGTTGTCAGTGAGTGAATGTTGTCAGTGAATGTTGTCAGTGAGTGAATGTTGTCAGTGAATGTTGTCAGTGAGTGAATGTTGTCAGTGAATGTTGTCAGTGAATGTTGTCAGTGAGTGAATGTTGTCAGTGAGTGAATGTTGTCAGTGAATGTTGTCAGTGAGTGAATGTTGTCAGTGAATGTTGTCAGTGAGTGAATGTTGTCAGAGAGTGAATGTTGTCAGTGAATGTTGTCAGTGAGCGAATGTTGTCAGTGAATGTTGTCAGTGAGTGAATGTTGTCAGTGAATGTTGTCAGTGAGTGAATGTTGTCAGTGAGTGAATGTTGTCAGTGAATGTTGTCAGTGAGTGAATGTTGTCAGAGAGTGAATGTTGTCAGTGAATGTTGACAGTGAGCGAATGTTGTCAGTGAATGTTGTCAGTGAATGTTGTCAGTGAATGTTGTCAGTCAGTGAATGTTGTCAGTGAATGTTGTCAGTGAGTGAATGTTGTCAGTGAATGTTGTCAGAGAGTGAATGTTGTCAGTGAATGTTGACAGTGAGCGAATGTTGTCAGTGAATGTTGTCAGTGAATGTTGTCAGTCAGTGAATGTTGTCAGTGAATGTTGTCAGTGAGTGAATGTTGTCAGTGAATGTTGTCAGTGAGTGAATGTTGTCAGTGAATGTTGTCAGAGAGTGAATGTTGTCAGTGAATGTTGTCAGTGAGTGAATGTTGTCAGTGAATGTTGTCAGTGAGTGAATGTTGTCAGTGAATGTTGTCAGTGAGTGAATGTTGTCAGTGAGTGAATGTTGTCAGTGAATGTTGTCAGTGAGTGAATGTTGTCAGTGAATGTTGTCAGTGAATGTTGTCAGTGAGTGAATGTTGTCAGTGAATGTTGTCAGTGAGTGAATGTTGTCAGTGAATGTTGTCAGTGAGTGAATGTTGTCAGAGAGTGAATGTTGTCAGTGAATGTTGTCAGTGAGTGAATGTTGTCAGTGAATGTTGTCAGTGAGTGAATGTTGTCAGAGAGTGAATGTTGTCAGTGAATGTTGTCAGTGAGCGAATGTTGTCAGTGAATGTTGTCAGTGAGTGAATGTTGTCAGTGAATGTTGTCAGTGAGTGAATGTTGTCAGTGAGTGAATGTTGTCAGTGAATGTTGTCAGTGAGTGAATGTTGTCAGTGAATGTTGTCAGAGAGTGAATGTTGTCAGTGAATGTTGTCAGTGAGTGAATGTTGTCAGGGAGTTAATGTTGTCAGTGAATGTTGTCAGTGAGTGAATGTTGTCAGTGAATGTTGTCAGTGAGTGAATGTTGTCAGTGAGTGAATGTTGTCAGTGAATGTTGTCAGTGAGTGAATGTTGTCAGTGAATGTTGTCAGTGAATGTTGTCAGTGAGTGAATGTTGTCAGTGAATGTTGTCAGTGAGTGAATGTTGTCAGTGAGTGAATGTTGTCAGAGAGTGAATGTTGTCAGTGAATGTTGTCAGTGAGTGAATGTTGTCAGTGAGCGAATGTTGTCAGTGAATGTTGTCAGTGAGTGAATGTTGTCAGTGAATGTTGTCAGTGAATGTTGTCAGTGAGTGAATGTTGTCAGTGAGTGAATGTTGTCAGTGAATGTTGTCAGTGAGTGAATCTTGTCAGTGAGTGAATGTTGTCAGTGAATGCTGTCAGTGAGTGAATGTTGTCAGTGAATGTTGTCAGCGAGTGAATGTTGTCAGAGAGTGAATGTTGTCAGTGAATGTTGTCAGTGAGCAAATGTTGTCAGTGAATGTTGTCAGTGAGTGAATGTTGTCAGTGAATGTTGTCAGTGAGTGAATGTTGTCAGTGAATGTTGTCAGTGAGTGAATGTTGTCAGAGAGTGAATGTTGTCAGTGAATGTTGTCAGTGAGCGAATGTTGTCAGTGAATGAATGTTGTCAGAAAATGTTGTCAGTGAGTGAATGTTGTCAGTGAATGTTGTCAGTGAGTGAATGTTGTCAGTGAGTGAATGTTGTCAGTGAATGTTGTCAGTGAGTGAATGTTGTCAGTGAATGTTGTCAGTGAGTGAATGTTGTCAGTGAGTGAATGTTGTCAGTGAATGTTGTCAGTGAGTGAATGTTGTCAGTGAATGTTGTCAGTGAGTGAATGTTGTCAGAGAGTGAATGTTGTCAGTGAATGTTGTCAGTGAGCGAATGTTGTCAGTGAATGTTGTCAGTGAGTGAATGTTGTCAGTGAATGTTGTCAGTGAGTGAATGTTGTCAGTGAATGTTGTCAGTGAGTGAATGTTGTCAGTGAATGTTGTCAGTGAATGTTGTCAGTGAGTGAATGTTGTCAGTGAATGTTGTCAGTGAGTGAATGTTGTCAGTGAATGTTGTCAGTGAGTGAATGTTGTCAGTGAATGTTGTCAGTGAGTGAATGTTGTCAGAGAGTGAATGTTGTCAGTGAATGTTGTCAGTGAGCGAATGTTGTCAGTGAATGTTGTCAGTGAGTGAATGTTGTCAGTGAATGTTGTCAGTGAGTGAATGTTGTCAGTGAATGTTGTCAGTGAGTGAATGTTGTCAGTGAATGTTGTCAGTGAGTGAATGTTGTCAGTGAGTGTATGTTGTCAGTGAGTGTATGTTGTCAGTGAATGTTGTCAGTGAGTGAATGTTGTCAGTGAGTGAATGTTGTCAGTGAATGTTGTCAGTGAGTGAATGTTGTCAGAGAGTGAATGTTGTCAGTGAATGTTGTCAGTGAGTGAATGTTGTCAGTGAATGTTGTCAGTGAGTGAATGTTGTCAGTGAATGTTGTCAGTGAGTGAATGTTGTCAGTGAGTGAATGTTGTCAGTGAATGTTGTCAGTGAGTGAATGTTGTCAGTGAATGTTGTCAGTGAGTGAATGTTGTCAGTGAATGTTGTCAGAGAGTGAATGTTGTCAGTGAATGTTGTCAGTGAGTGAATGTTGTCAGTGAATGTTGTCAGTGAATGTTGTCAGTGAATGTTGTCAGTGAGTGAATGTTGTCAGAGAGTGAATGTTGTCAGTGAGTGAATGTTGTCAGTGAATGTTGTCAGTGAGTGAATGTTGTCAGTGAATGTTGTCAGTGAGTGAATGTTGTCAGTGAGTGAATGTTGTCAGTGAATGTTGTCAGTGAGTGAATGTTGTCAGTGAATGTTGTCAGTGAGCGAATGTTGTCAGTGAATGTTGTCAGTGAGTGAATGTTGTCAGTGAATGTTGTCAGTGAGTGAATGTTGTCAGTGAGGGAATGTTGTCAGTGAATGTTGTCAGTGAGTGAATGTTGTCAGTGAATGTTGTCAGTGAGTGAATGTTGTCAGTGAATGTTGTCAGTGAGTGAATGTTGTCAGTGAATGTTGTCAGTGAATGTTGTCAGTGAATGTTGTCAGTGAGTGAATGTTGTCAGAGAGTGAATGTTGTCAGTGAGTGAATGTTGTCAGTGAATGTTGTCAGTGAGTGAATGTTGTCAGTGAATGTTGTCAGTGAGTGAATGTTGTCAGTGAGTGAATGTTGTCAGTGAATGTTGTCAGTGAGTGAATGTTGTCAGTGAATGTTGTCAGTGAGCGAATGTTGTCAGTGAATGTTGTCAGTGAGTGAATGTTGTCAGTGAATGTTGTCAGTGAGTGAATGTTGTCAGTGAATGTTGTCAGTGAGTGAATGTTGTCAGTGAATGTTGTCATAGAGTGAATGTTGTCAGTGAGTGAATGTTGTCAGTGAATGTTGTCAGTGAGTGAATGTTGTCAGTGAATGTTGTCAGTGAGTGAATGTTGTCAGTGAGTGAATGTTGTCAGAGAGTGAATGTTGTCAGTGAATGTTGTCAGTGAGTGAATGTTGTCAGTGAATGTTGTCAGAGAGTGAATGTTGTCAGAGAGTGAATGTTGTCAGTGAATGTTGTCAGTGAGTGAATGTTGTCAGTGAGTGAATGTTGTCAGGGAGTGAATGTTGTCAGTGAATGTTGTCAGTGAGCGAATGTTGTCAGTGAATGTTGTCAGTGAGTGAATGTTGTCAGTGAATGTTGTCAGTGAGTGAATGTTGTCAGTGAATGTTGTCAGTGAGTGAATGTTGTCAGTGAATGTTGTCAGTGAGTGAATGTTGTCAGTGAGTGAATGTTGTCAGAGAGTGAATGTTGTCAGTGAATGTTGTCAGTGAGCGAATGTTGTCAGTGAATGTTATCAGTGAGTGAATGTTGTCAGTGAATGTTGTCAGTGAGTGAATGTTGTCAGTGAATGTTGTCAGTGAGTGAATGTTGTCAGTGAGTGAATGTTGTCAGGGAGTGAATGTTGTCAGTGAATGTTGTCAGTGAGCGAATGTTGTCAGTGAATGTTGTCAGTGAGTGAATGTTGTCAGTGAATGTTGTCAGTGAGTGAATGTTGTCAGTGAATGTTGTCAGTGAGTGAATGTTGTCAGTGAGTGAATGTTGTCAGTGAATGTTGTCAGTGAGTGAATGTTGTCAGTGAATGTTGTCAGTGAGTGTATGTTGTCAGTGAGTGAATGTTGTCAGTGAATGTTGTCAGTGAGTGAATGTTGTCAGTGAGTGAATGTTGTCAGTGAATGTTGTCAGTGAGTGAATGTTGTCAGAGAGTGAATGTTGTCAGTGAGCGAATGTTGTCAGTGAATGTTGTCAGTGAGTGAATGTTGTCAGAAAATGTTGTCAGTGAGTGAATGTTGTCAGTGAATGTTGTCAGTGAGTGAATGTTGTCAGTGAGTGAATGTTGTCAGTGAATGTTGTCAGTGAGTGAATGTTGTCAGTGAGTGAATGTTGTCAGTGAGTGAATGTTGTCAGTGAATGTTGTCAGTGAATGTTGTCAGTGAGTGAATGTTGTCAGTGAGTGAATGTTGTCAGTGAATGTTGTCAGTGAGTGAATGTTGTCAGTGAATGTTGTCAGTGAGTGAATGTTGTCAGTGAGTGAATGTTGTCAGTGAATGTTGTCAGTGAGTGAATGTTGTCAGTGAATGTTGTCAGTGAGTGAATGTTGTCAGTGAATGTTGTCAGTGAGTGAATGTTGTCAGAGAGTGAGTGTTGTCAGTGAATGTTGTCAGTGAGTGAATGTTGTCAGAGAGTGAATGTTGTCAGTGAATGTTGTCAGTGAGTGAATGTTGTCAGTGAATGTTGTCAGTGAGTGAATGTTGTCAGTGAATGTTGTCAGTGAGTGAATGTTGTCAGTGAATGTTGTCAGAGAGTGAATGTTGTCAGAGAGTGAATGTTGTCAGTGAATGTTGTCAGTGAGTGAATGTTGTCAGTGAGTGAATGTTGTCAGGGAGTGAATGTTGTCAGTGAATGTTGTCAGTGAGCGAATGTTGTCAGTGAATGTTGTCAGTGAGTGAATGTTGTCAGTGAATGTTGTCAGTGAGTGAATGTTGTCAGTGAATGTTGTCAGTGAGTGAATGTTGTCAGTGAATGTTGTCAGTGAGTGAATGTTGTCAGTGAGTGAATGTTGTCAGAGAGTGAATGTTGTCAGTGAATGTTGTCAGTGAGCGAATGTTGTCAGTGAATGTTATCAGTGAGTGAATGTTGTCAGTGAATGTTGTCAGTGAGTGAATGTTGTCAGTGAATGTTGTCAGTGAGTGAATGTTGTCAGTGAGTGAATGTTGTCAGGGAGTGAATGTTGTCAGTGAATGTTGTCAGTGAGCGAATGTTGTCAGTGAATGTAGATAGTGAGTGAATGTTGTCAGTGAATGTTGTCAGTGAGTGAATGTTGTCAGTGAATGTTGTCAGTGAGTGAATGTTGTCAGTGAGTGAATGTTGTCAGTGAATGTTGTCAGTGAGTGAATGTTGTCAGTGAATGTTGTCAGTGAGTGAATGTTGTCAGTGAATGTTGTCAGTGAGCGAATGTTGTCAGTGAATGTTGTCAGTGAGTGAATGTTGTCAGTGAATGTTGTCAGAGAGTGAATGTTGTCAGTGAGTGAATGTTGTCAGTGAATGTTGTCAGTGAGTGAATGTTGTCAGTGAGTGTATGTTGTCAGTGAGTGAATGTTGTCAGTGAATGTTGTCAGTGAGTGAATGTTGTCAGTGAGTGAATGTTGTCAGTGAATGTTGTCAGTGAGTGAATGTTGTCAGTGAGTGAATGTTGTCAGTGAATGTTGTCAGTGAGTGAATGTTGTCAGTGAATGTTGTCAGTGAGTGAATGTTGTCAGTGAATGTTGTCAGTGAATGTTGTCAGAGAGTGAATGTTGTCAGTGAATGTTGTCAGTGAGTGAATGTTGTCAGTGAATGTTGTCAGTGAATGTTGTCAGTGAGTGAATGTTGTCAGAGAGTGAATGTTGTCAGTGAGTGAATGTTGTCAGTGAATGTTGTCAGTGAGTGAATGTTGTCAGTGAATGTTGTCAGTGAGTGAATGTTGTCAGTGAGTGAATGTTGTCAGTGAATGTTGTCAGTGAGTGAATGTTGTCAGTGAATGTTGTCAGTGAGTGAATGTTGTCAGTGAATGTTGTCAGTGAGTGAATGTTGTCAGTGAGGGAATGTTGTCAGTGAATGTTGTCAGTGAGTGAATGTTGTCAGTGAATGTTGTCAGTGAGTGAATGTTGTCAGTGAGTGAATGTTGTCAGTGAATGTTGTCAGTGAGTGAATGTTGTCAGAAAATGTTGTCAGTGAGTGAATGTTGTCAGTGAATGTTGTCAGTGAGTGAATGTTGTCAGTGAATGTTGTCAGTGAGTGAATGTTGTCAGTGAATGTTGTCAGTGAGTGAATGTTGTCAGTGAGTGAATGTTGTCAGAGAGTGAATGTTGTCAGTGAATGTTGTCAGTGAGCGAATGTTGTCAGTGAATGTTGTCAGTGAGTGAATGTTGTCAGTGAGTGAATGTTGTCAGGGAGTGAATGTTGTCAGTGAATGTTGTCAGTGAGTGAATGTTGTCAGTGAATGTTGTCAGTGAATGTTGTCAGTGAGTGAATGTTGTCAGAGAGTGAATGTTGTCAGTGAGTGAATGTTGTCAGTGAATGTTGTCAGTGAGTGAATGTTGTCAGTGAATGTTGTCAGTGAGTGAATGTTGTCAGTGAGTGAATGTTGTCAGTGAATGTTGTCAGTGAGTGAATGTTGTCAGTGAATGTTGTCAGTGAGTGAATGTTGTCAGTGAGTGAATGTTGTCAGAGAGTGAATGTTGTCAGTGAATGTTGTCAGTGAGCGAATGTTGTCAGTGAATGTTGTCAGTGAGTGAATGTTGTCAGTGAATGTTGTCAGTGAGTGAATGTTGTCAGTGAATGTTGTCAGTGAGTGAATGTTGTCAGTGAATGTTGTCAGTGAGTGTATGTTGTCAGTGAGTGAATGTTGTCAGTGAATGTTGTCAGTGAGTGAATGTTGTCAGTGAGTGAATGTTGTCAGTGAATGTTGTCAGTGAGTGAATGTTGTCAGAGAGTGAATGTTGTCAGTGAATGTTGTCAGTGAGTGAATGTTGTCAGTGAATGTTGTCAGTGAGTGAATGTTGTCAGTGAGTGAATGTTGTCAGTGAGTGAATGTTGTCAGTGAATGTTGTCAGTGAGTGAATGTTGTCAGTGAGTGAATGTTGTCAGTGAATGTTGTCAGTGAGTGAATGTTGTCAGTGAATGTTGTCAGTGAGTGAATGTTGTCAGTGAGTGAATGTTGTCAGTGAATGTTGTCAGTGAGTGAATGTTGTCAGTGAATGTTGTCAGTGAGTGAATGTTGTCAGAGAGTGAATGTTGTCAGTGAATGTTGTCAGTGAATGTTGTCAGTGAGTGAATGTTGTCAGTGAATGTTGTCAGTGAGTGAATGTTGTCAGTGAATGTTGTCAGTGAGTGAATGTTGTCAGTGAATGTTGTCAGAGAGTGAATGTTGTCAGTGAATGTTGTCAGAGAGTGAATGTTGTCAGTGAATGTTGTCAGTGAGTGAATGTTGTCAGTGAATGTTGTCAGTGAGTGAATGTTGTCAGTGAGTGAATGTTGTCAGTGAATGTTGTCAGTAAGTGAATGTTGTCAGTGAATGTTGTCAGTGAGTGAATGTTGTCAGTGAATGTTGTCAGTGAATGTTGTCAGTGAGTGAATGTTGTCAGTGAATGTTGTCAGTGAGTGAATGTTGTCAGTGAATGTTGTCAGTGAGTGAATGTTGTCAGTGAATGTTGTCAGTGAGTGAATGTTGTCAGTGAATGTTGTCAGTGAGTGAATGTTGTCAGAGAGTGAATGTTGTCAGTGAATGTTGTCAGTGAGTGAATGTTGTCAGTGAATGTTGTCAGTGAGTGAATGTTGTCAGAGAGTGAATGTTGTCAGTGAATGTTGTCAGTGAGCGAATGTTGTCAGTGAATGTTGTCAGTGAGTGAATGTTGTCAGTGAATGTTGTCAGTGAGTGAATGTTGTCAGTGAGTGAATGTTGTCAGTGAATGTTGTCAGTGAGTGAATGTTGTCAGTGAATGTTGTCAGAGAGTGAATGTTGTCAGTGAATGTTGTCAGTGAGTGAATGTTGTCAGGGAGTTAATGTTGTCAGTGAATGTTGTCAGTGAGTGAATGTTGTCAGTGAATGTTGTCAGTGAGTGAATGTTGTCAGTGAGTGAATGTTGTCAGTGAATGTTGTCAGTGAGTGAATGTTGTCAGTGAATGTTGTCAGTGAATGTTGTCAGTGAGTGAATGTTGTCAGTGAATGTTGTCAGTGAGTGAATGTTGTCAGTGAATGTTGTCAGTGAGTGAATGTTGTCAGAGAGTGAATGTTGTCAGTGAATGTTGTCAGTGAGTGAATGTTGTCAGTGAGCGAATGTTGTCAGTGAATGTTGTCAGTGAGTGAATGTTGTCAGTGAATGTTGTCAGTGAATGTTGTCAGTGAGTGAATGTTGTCAGTGAGTGAATGTTGTCAGTGAATGTTGTCAGTGAGTGAATCTTGTCAGTGAGTGAATGTTGTCAGTGAATGCTGTCAGTGAGTGAATGTTGTCAGTGAATGTTGTCAGTGAGTGAATGTTGTCAGAGAGTGAATGTTGTGAGTGAATGTTGTCAGTGAGCAAATGTTGTCAGTGAATGTTGTCAGTGAGTGAATGTTGTCAGTGAATGTTGTCAGTGAGTGAATGTTGTCAGTGAATGTTGTCAGTGAGTGAATGTTGTCAGAGAGTGAATGTTGTCAGTGAATGTTGTCAGTGATCGAATGTTGTCAGTGAATGTTGTCAGTGAATGAATGTTGTCAGAAAATGTTGTCAGTGAGTGAATGTTGTCAGTGAATGTTGTCAGTGAGTGAATGTTGTCAGTGAGTGAATGTTGTCAGTGAATGTTGTCAGTGAGTGAATGTTGTCAGTGAATGTTGTCAGTGAGTGAATGTTGTCAGTGAATGTTGTCAGTGAGTGAATGTTGTCAGTGAGTGAATGTTGTCAGTGAATGTTGTCAGTGAGTGAATGTTGTCAGTGAATGTTGTCAGTGAGTGAATGTTGTCAGAGAGTGAATGTTGTCAGTGAATGTTGTCAGTGAGCGAATGTTGTCAGTGAATGTTGTCAGTGAGTGAATGTTGTCAGTGAATGTTGTCAGTGAGTGAATGTTGTCAGTGAATGTTGTCAGTGAGTGAATGTTGTCAGTGAATGTTGTCAGTGAATGTTGTCAGTGAGTGAATGTTGTCAGTGAATGTTGTCAGTGAGTGAATGTTGTCAGTGAATGTTGTCAGTGAGTGAATGTTGTCAGTGAATGTTGTCAGTGAGTGAATGTTGTCAGTGAATGTTGTCAGTGAGTGAATGTTGTCAGTGAGTGAATGTTGTCAGAGAGTGAATGTTGTCAGTGAATGTTGTCAGTGAGCGAATGTTGTCATTGAATGTTGTCAGTGAGTGAATGTTGTCAGTGAATGTTGTCAGTGAGTGAATGTTGTCAGTGAATGTTGTCAGTGAGTGAATGTTGTCAGTGAATGTTGTCAGTGAGTGAATGTTGTCAGTGAGTGTATGTTGTCAGTGAGTGTATGTTGTCAGTGAATGTTGTCAGTGAGTGAATGTTGTCAGTGAGTGAATGTTGTCAGTGAATGTTGTCAGTGAGTGAATGTTGTCAGAGAGTGAATGTTGTCAGTGAATGTTGTCAGTGAGTGAATGTTGTCAGTGAATGTTGTCAGTGAGTGAATGTTGTCAGTGAATGTTGTCAGTGAGTGAATGTTGTCAGTGAGGGAATGTTGTCAGTGAATGTTGTCAGTGAGTGAATGTTGTCAGTGAATGTTGTCAGTGAGTGAATGTTGTCAGTGAATGTTGTCAGTGAGTGAATGTTGTCAGTGAATGTTGTCAGTGAATGTTGTCAGTGAGTGAATGTTGTCAGAGAGTGAATGTTGTCAGTGAGTGAATGTTGTCAGTGAATGTTGTCAGTGAGTGAATGTTGTCAGTGAATGTTGTCAGTGAGTGAATGTTGTCAGTGAATGTTGTCAGTGAGTGAATGTTGTCAGTGAATGTTGTCAGTGAGCGAATGTTGTCAGTGAATGTTGTCAGTGAGTGAATGTTGTCAGTGAATGTTGTCAGTGAGTGAATGTTGTCAGTGAATGTTGTCAGTGAGTGAATGTTGTCAGAGAGTGAGTGTTGTCAGTGAATGTTGTCAGTGAGTGAATGTTGTCAGAGAGTGAATGTTGTCAGTGAATGTTGTCAGTGAGTGAATGTTGTCAGTGAATGTTGTCAGTGAGTGAATGTTGTCAGTGAATGTTGTCAGTGAGTGAATGTTGTCAGTGAATGTTGTCAGAGAGTGAATGTTGTCAGTGAGTGAATGTTGTCAGTGAATGTTGTCAGTGAGTGAATGTTGTCAGTGAATGTTGTCAGTGAGTGAATGTTGTCAGTGAGTGAATGTTGTCAGAGAGTGAATGTTGTCAGTGAATGTTGTCAGTGAGCGAATGTTGTCAGTGAATGTTGTCAGTGAGCGAATGTTGTCAGTGAATGTTGTCAGTGAGTGAATGTTGTCAGTGAATGTTGTCAGTGAGTGAATGTTGTCAGTGAATGTTGTCAGTGAGTGAATGTTGTCAGTGAATGTTGTCAGTGAGTGAATGTTGTCAGTGAGTGAATGTTGTCAGAGAGTGAATGTTGTCAGTGAATGTTGTCAGTGAGCGAATGTTGTCAGTGAATGTTATCAGTGAGTGAATGTTGTCAGTGAATGTTGTCAGTGAGTGAATGTTGTCAGTGAGTGAATGTTGTCAGGGAGTGAATGTTGTCAGTGAATGTTGTCAGTGAGCGAATGTTGTCAGTGAATGTTGTCAGTGAGTGAATGTTGTCAGTGAATGTTGTCAGTGAGTGAATGTTGTCAGTGAATGTTGTCAGTGAGTGAATGTTGTCAGTGAGTGAATGTTGTCAGTGAATGTTGTCAGTGAGTGAATGTTGTCAGTGAATGTTGTCAGTGAGTGTATGTTGTCAGTGAGTGAATGTTGTCAGTGAATGTTGTCAGTGAGTGAATGTTGTCAGTGAGTGAATGTTGTCAGTGAATGTTGTCAGTGAGTGAATGTTGTCAGAGAGTGAATGTTGTCAGTGAATGTTGTCAGTGAGTGAATGTTGTCAGTGAATGTTGTCAGTGAGTGAATGTTGTCAGTGAGTGAATGTTGTCAGTGAGTGAATGTTGTCAGTGAATGTTGTCAGTGAGTGAATGTTGTCAGTGAGTGAATGTTGTCAGTGAATGTTGTCAGTGAGTGAATGTTGTCAGTGAATGTTGTCAGTGAGTGAATGTTGTCAGTGAGTGAATGTTGTCAGTGAATGTTGTCAGTGAGTGAATGTTGTCAGTGAATGTTGTCAGTGAGTGAATGTTGTCAGAGAGTGAATGTTGTCAGTGAATGTTGTCAGTGAATGTTGTCAGTGAGTGAATGTTGTCAGTGAATGTTGTCAGTGAGTGAATGTTGTCAGTGAATGTTGTCAGTGAGTGAATGTTGTCAGTGAATGTTGTCAGAGAGTGAATGTTGTCAGTGAATGTTGTCAGAGAGTGAATGTTGTCAGTGAATGTTGTCAGTGAGTGAATGTTGTCAGTGAATGTTGTCAGTGAGTGAATGTTGTCAGTGAGTGAATGTTGTCAGTGAATGTTGTCAGTAAGTGAATGTTGTCAGTGAATGTTGTCAGTGAGTGAATGTTGTCAGTGAATGTTGTCAGTGAATGTTGTCAGTGAGTGAATGTTGTCAGTGAATGTTGTCAGTGAGTGAATGTTGTCAGTGAATGTTGTCAGTGAGTGAATGTTGTCAGTGAATGTTGTCAGTGAGTGAATGTTGTCAGTGAATGTTGTCAGTGAGTGAATGTTGTCAGAGAGTGAATGTTGTCAGTGAATGTTGTCAGTGAGTGAATGTTGTCAGTGAATGTTGTCAGTGAGTGAATGTTGTCAGAGAGTGAATGTTGTCAGTGAATGTTGTCAGTGAGCGAATGTTGTCAGTGAATGTTGTCAGTGAGTGAATGTTGTCAGTGAATGTTGTCAGTGAGTGAATGTTGTCAGTGAGTGAATGTTGTCAGTGAATGTTGTCAGTGAGTGAATGTTGTCAGTGAATGTTGTCAGAGAGTGAATGTTGTCAGTGAATGTTGTCAGTGAGTGAATGTTGTCAGGGAGTTAATGTTGTCAGTGAATGTTGTCAGTGAGTGAATGTTGTCAGTGAATGTTGTCAGTGAGTGAATGTTGTCAGTGAGTGAATGTTGTCAGTGAATGTTGTCAGTGAGTGAATGTTGTCAGTGAATGTTGTCAGTGAATGTTGTCAGTGAGTGAATGTTGTCAGTGAATGTTGTCAGTGAGTGAATGTTGTCAGTGAATGTTGTCAGTGAGTGAATGTTGTCAGAGAGTGAATGTTGTCAGTGAATGTTGTCAGTGAGTGAATGTTGTCAGTGAGCGAATGTTGTCAGTGAATGTTGTCAGTGAGTGAATGTTGTCAGTGAATGTTGTCAGTGAATGTTGTCAGTGAGTGAATGTTGTCAGTGAGTGAATGTTGTCAGTGAATGTTGTCAGTGAGTGAATCTTGTCAGTGAGTGAATGTTGTCAGTGAATGCTGTCAGTGAGTGAATGTTGTCAGTGAATGTTGTCAGTGAGTGAATGTTGTCAGAGAGTGAATGTTGTGAGTGAATGTTGTCAGTGAGCAAATGTTGTCAGTGAATGTTGTCAGTGAGTGAATGTTGTCAGTGAATGTTGTCAGTGAGTGAATGTTGTCAGTGAATGTTGTCAGTGAGTGAATGTTGTCAGAGAGTGAATGTTGTCAGTGAATGTTGTCAGTGAGCGAATGTTGTCAGTGAATGTTGTCAGTGAATGAATGTTGTCAGAAAATGTTGTCAGTGAGTGAATGTTGTCAGTGAATGTTGTCAGTGAGTGAATGTTGTCAGTGAGTGAATGTTGTCAGTGAATGTTGTCAGTGAGTGAATGTTGTCAGTGAATGTTGTCAGTGAGTGAATGTTGTCAGTGAATGTTGTCAGTGAGTGAATGTTGTCAGTGAGTGAATGTTGTCAGTGAATGTTGTCAGTGAGTGAATGTTGTCAGTGAATGTTGTCAGTGAGTGAATGTTGTCAGAGAGTGAATGTTGTCAGTGAATGTTGTCAGTGAGCGAATGTTGTCAGTGAATGTTGTCAGTGAGTGAATGTTGTCAGTGAATGTTGTCAGTGAGTGAATGTTGTCAGTGAATGTTGTCAGTGAGTGAATGTTGTCAGTGAATGTTGTCAGTGAATGTTGTCAGTGAGTGAATGTTGTCAGTGAATGTTGTCAGTGAGTGAATGTTGTCAGTGAATGTTGTCAGTGAGTGAATGTTGTCAGTGAATGTTGTCAGTGAGTGAATGTTGTCAGTGAATGTTGTCAGTGAGTGAATGTTGTCAGTGAGTGAATGTTGTCAGAGAGTGAATGTTGTCAGTGAATGTTGTCAGTGAGCGAATGTTGTCATTGAATGTTGTCAGTGAGTGAATGTTGTCAGTGAATGTTGTCAGTGAGTGAATGTTGTCAGTGAATGTTGTCAGTGAGTGAATGTTGTCAGTGAATGTTGTCAGTGAGTGAATGTTGTCAGTGAGTGTATGTTGTCAGTGAGTGTATGTTGTCAGTGAATGTTGTCAGTGAGTGAATGTTGTCAGTGAGTGAATGTTGTCAGTGAATGTTGTCAGTGAGTGAATGTTGTCAGAGAGTGAATGTTGTCAGTGAATGTTGTCAGTGAGTGAATGTTGTCAGTGAATGTTGTCAGTGAGTGAATGTTGTCAGTGAATGTTGTCAGTGAGTGAATGTTGTCAGTGAGGGAATGTTGTCAGTGAATGTTGTCAGTGAGTGAATGTTGTCAGTGAATGTTGTCAGTGAGTGAATGTTGTCAGTGAATGTTGTCAGTGAGTGAATGTTGTCAGTGAATGTTGTCAGTGAATGTTGTCAGTGAGTGAATGTTGTCAGAGAGTGAATGTTGTCAGTGAGTGAATGTTGTCAGTGAATGTTGTCAGTGAGTGAATGTTGTCAGTGAATGTTGTCAGTGAGTGAATGTTGTCAGTGAATGTTGTCAGTGAGTGAATGTTGTCAGTGAATGTTGTCAGTGAGCGAATGTTGTCAGTGAATGTTGTCAGTGAGTGAATGTTGTCAGTGAATGTTGTCAGTGAGTGAATGTTGTCAGAGAGTGAATGTTGTCAGTGAATGTTGTCAGTGAGTGAATGTTGTCAGTGAGTGAATGTTGTCAGGGAGTGAATGTTGTCAGTGAATGTTGTCAGTGAGCGAATGTTGTCAGTGAATGTTGTCAGTGAGTGAATGTTGTCAGTGAATGTTGTCAGTGAGTGAATGTTGTCAGTGAATGTTGTCAGTGAGTGAATGTTGTCAGTGAATGTTGTCAGTGAGTGAATGTTGTCAGTGAGTGAATGTTGTCAGAGAGTGAATGTTGTCAGTGAATGTTGTCAGTGAGCGAATGTTGTCAGTGAATGTTATCAGTGAGTGAATGTTGTCAGTGAATGTTGTCAGTGAGTGAATGTTGTCAGTGAATGTTGTCAGTGAGTGAATGTTGTCAGTGAGTGAATGTTGTCAGGGAGTGAATGTTGTCAGTGAATGTTGTCAGTGAGCGAATGTTGTCAGTGAATGTTGTCAGTGAGTGAATGTTGTCAGTGAATGTTGTCAGTGAGTGAATGTTGTCAGTGAATGTTGTCAGTGAGTGAATGTTGTCAGTGAGTGAATGTTGTCAGTGAATGTTGTCAGTGAGTGAATGTTGTCAGTGAATGTTGTCAGTGAGTGTATGTTGTCAGTGAGTGAATGTTGTCAGTGAATGTTGTCAGTGAGTGAATGTTGTCAGTGAGTGAATGTTGTCAGTGAATGTTGTCAGTGAGTGAATGTTGTCAGAGAGTGAATGTTGTCAGTGAGCGAATGTTGTCAGTGAATGTTGTCAGTGAGTGAATGTTGTCAGAAAATGTTGTCAGTGAGTGAATGTTGTCAGTGAATGTTGTCAGTGAGTGAATGTTGTCAGTGAGTGAATGTTGTCAGTGAATGTTGTCAGTGAGTGAATGTTGTCAGTGAGTGAATGTTGTCAGTGAGTGAATGTTGTCAGTGAATGTTGTCAGTGAATGTTGTCAGTGAGTGAATGTTGTCAGTGAGTGAATGTTGTCAGTGAATGTTGTCAGTGAGTGAATGTTGTCAGTGAATGTTGTCAGTGAGTGAATGTTGTCAGTGAGTGAATGTTGTCAGTGAATGTTGTCAGTGAGTGAATGTTGTCAGTGAATGTTGTCAGTGAGTGAATGTTGTCAGTGAATGTTGTCAGTGAGTGAATGTTGTCAGAGAGTGAGTGTTGTCAGTGAATGTTGTCAGTGAGTGAATGTTGTCAGAGAGTGAATGTTGTCAGTGAATGTTGTCAGTGAGTGAATGTTGTCAGTGAATGTTGTCAGTGAGTGAATGTTGTCAGTGAATGTTGTCAGTGAGTGAATGTTGTCAGTGAATGTTGTCAGAGAGTGAATGTTGTCAGAGAGTGAATGTTGTCAGTGAATGTTGTCAGTGAGTGAATGTTGTCAGTGAGTGAATGTTGTCAGGGAGTGAATGTTGTCAGTGAATGTTGTCAGTGAGCGAATGTTGTCAGTGAATGTTGTCAGTGAGTGAATGTTGTCAGTGAATGTTGTCAGTGAGTGAATGTTGTCAGTGAATGTTGTCAGTGAGTGAATGTTGTCAGTGAATGTTGTCAGTGAGTGAATGTTGTCAGTGAGTGAATGTTGTCAGAGAGTGAATGTTGTCAGTGAATGTTGTCAGTGAGCGAATGTTGTCAGTGAATGTTATCAGTGAGTGAATGTTGTCAGTGAATGTTGTCAGTGAGTGAATGTTGTCAGTGAATGTTGTCAGTGAGTGAATGTTGTCAGTGAGTGAATGTTGTCAGGGAGTGAATGTTGTCAGTGAATGTTGTCAGTGAGCGAATGTTGTCAGTGAATGTAGATAGTGAGTGAATGTTGTCAGTGAATGTTGTCAGTGAGTGAATGTTGTCAGTGAATGTTGTCAGTGAGTGAATGTTGTCAGTGAGTGAATGTTGTCAGTGAATGTTGTCAGTGAGTGAATGTTGTCAGTGAATGTTGTCAGTGAGTGAATGTTGTCAGTGAATGTTGTCAGTGAGCGAATGTTGTCAGTGAATGTTGTCAGTGAGTGAATGTTGTCAGTGAATGTTGTCAGAGAGTGAATGTTGTCAGTGAGTGAATGTTGTCAGTGAATGTTGTCAGTGAGTGAATGTTGTCAGTGAGTGTATGTTGTCAGTGAGTGAATGTTGTCAGTGAATGTTGTCAGTGAGTGAATGTTGTCAGTGAGTGAATGTTGTCAGTGAATGTTGTCAGTGAGTGAATGTTGTCAGTGAGTGAATGTTGTCAGTGAATGTTGTCAGTGAGTGAATGTTGTCAGTGAGTGAATGTTGTCAGTGAATGTTGTCAGTGAATATTGTCAGTCAGTGAATGTTGTCAGAGAGTGAATGTTGTCAGTGAGTGAATGTTGTCAGTGAGTGAATGTTGTCAGTGAATGTTGTCAGTGAGTGAATGTTGTCAGTGAATGTTGTCAGTGAGTGAATGTTGTCAGTGAGTGAATGTTGTCAGAGAGTGAATGTTGTCAGTGAATGTTGTCAGTGAGCGAATGTTGTCAGTGAATGTTATCAGTGAGTGAATGTTGTCAGTGAATGTTGTCAGTGAGTGAATGTTGTCAGTGAATGTTGTCAGTGAGTGAATGTTGTCAGGGAGTGAATGTTGTCAGGGAGTGAATGTTGTCAGTGAATGTTGTCAGTGAGCGAATGTTGTCAGTGAATGTTGTCAGTGAGTGAATGTTGTCAGTGAATGTTGTCAGTGAGTGAATGTTGTCAGTGAGTGAATGTTGTCAGTGAATGTTGTCAGTGAGTGAATGTTGTCAGTGAATGTTGTCAGTGAGTGAATGTTGTCAGTGAATGTTGTCAGTGAATGTTGTCAGTGAGTGAATGTTGTCAGTGAATGTTGTCAGTGAGTGAATGTTGTCAGAGAGTGAATGTTGTCAGTGAATGTTGTCAGTGAGCGAATGTTGTCAGTGAATGTTGTCAGTGAGTGAATGTTGTCAGAAAATGTTGTCAGTGAGTGAATGTTGTCAGTGAATGTTGTCAGTGAGTGAATGTTGTCAGTGAGTGAATGTTGTCAGAGAGTGAATGTTGTCAGTGAATGTTGTCAGTGAGCGAATGTTGTCAGTGAATGTTGTCAGTGAGTGAATGTTGTCAGTGAATGTTGTCAGTGAGTGAATGTTGTCAGGGAGTGAATGTTGTCAGTGAATGTTGTCAGTGAGTGAATGTTGTCAGTGAATGTTGTCAGTGAATGTTGTCAGTGAGTGAATGTTGTCAGAGAGTGAATGTTGTCAGTGAGTGAATGTTGTCAGTGAATGTTGTCAGTGAGTGAATGTTGTCAGTGAATGTTGTCAGTGAGTGAATGTTGTCAGTGAGTGAATGTTGTCAGTGAATGTTGTCAGTGAGTGAATGTTGTCAGTGAGTGAATGTTGTCAGAGAGTGAATGTTGTCAGTGAATGTTGTCAGTGAGCGAATGTTGTCAGTGAATGTTGTCAGTGAGTGAATGTTGTCAGTGAATGTTGTCAGTGAGTGAATGTTGTCAGTGAATGTTGTCAGTGAGTGAATGTTGTCAGTGAGTGTATGTTGTCAGTGAGTGAATGTTGTCAGTGAATGTTGTCAGTGAGTGAATGTTGTCAGTGAGTGAATGTTGTCAGAGAGTGAATGTTGTCAGTGAATGTTGTCAGTGAGTGAATGTTGTCAGTGAATGTTGTCAGTGAGTGAATGTTGTCAGTGAATGTTGTCAGTGAGTGAATGTTGTCAGTGAATGTTGTCAGTGAGTGAAAGTTGTCAGTGAGTGAATGTTGTCAGTGAGTGAATGTTGTCAGTGAATGTTGTCAGTGAGTGAATGTTGTCAGTGAATGTTGTCAGTGAGTGAATGTTGTCAGAGAGTGAATGTTGTCAGTGAATGTTGTCAGTGAGCGAATGTTGTCAGTGAATGTTGTCAGTGAGTGAATGTTGTCAGTGAATGTTGTCAGTGAGTGAATGTTGTCAGTGAATGTTGTCAGTGAGTGAATGTTGTCAGTGAGTGAATGTTGTCAGGGAGTGAATGTTGTCAGTGAATGTTGTCAGTGAGCGAATGTTGTCAGTGAATGTTGTCAGTGAGTGAATGTTGTCAGTGAGTGAATGTTGTCAGTGAATGTTGTCAGAGAGTGAATGTTGTCAGTGAATGTTGTCAGTGAGTGAATGTTGTCAGTGAATGTTGTCAGTGAGTGAATGTTGTCAGTGAGTGAATGTTGTCAGTGAATGTTGTCAGTGAGTGAATGTTGTCAGTGAATGTTGTCAGTGAGTGAATGTTGTCAGTGAGTGAATGTTGTCAGTGAATGTTGTCAGTGAGTGAATGTTGTCAGTGAATGTTGTCAGTGAGTGAAAGTTGTCAGTGAGTGAATGTTGTCAGTGAGTGAATGTTGTCAGTGAATGTTGTCAGTGAGTGAATGTTGTCAGTGAATGTTGTCAGTGAATGTTGTCAGTGAGTGAATGTTGTCAGTGAATGTTGTCAGTGAGTGAATGTTGTCAGTGAATGTTGTCAGTGAGTGAATGTTGTCAGAGAGTGAGTGTTGTCAGTGAATGTTGTCAGTGAGTGAATGTTGTCAGAGAGTGAATGTTGTCAGTGAATGTTGTCAGTGAGCGAATGTTGTCAGTGAATGTTGTCAGTGAGTGAATGTTGTCAGAAAATGTTGTCAGTGAGTGAATGTTGTCAGTGAGTGAATGTTGTCAGTGAATGTTGTCAGTGAGTGAATTTTGTCAGTGAGTGAATGTTGTCAGTGAATGTTGTCAGTGAGTGAATGTTGTCAGTGAGTGAAAGTTGTCAGTGAATGTTGTCAGTGAGTGAATGTTGTCAGTGAGTGAATGTTGTCAGTGAGTGAATGTTGTCAGTGAATGTTTTCAGTGAGTGAATGTTGTCAGTGAATGTTGTCAGTGAGTGAATGTTGTCAGAGAGTGAATGTTGTCAGTGAATGTTGTCAGTGAATGTTGTCAGTGAGTGAATGTTGTCAGTGAATGTTGTCAGTGAGTGAATGTTGTCAGTGAATGTTGTCAGTGAGTGAATGTTGTCAGTGAATGTTGTCAGTGAGTGAATGTTGTCAGTGAATGTTGTCAGTGAGTGAATGTTGTCAGTGAATGTTGTCAGTGAATGTTGTCAGTGAGTGAATGTTGTCAGTGAATGTTGTCAGTGAGTGAATGTTGTCAGAGAGTGAATGTTGTCAGTGAATGTTGTCAGTGAGTGAATGTTGTCAGTGAATGTTGTCAGTGAGTGAATGTTGTCAGAGAGTAAATGTTGTCAGTGAATGTTGTCAGTGAGCGAATGTTGTCAGTGAATGTTGTCAGTGAGTGAATGTTGTCAGAAAATGTTGTCAGTGAGTGAATGTTGTCAGTGAATGTTGTCAGTGAGTGAATGTTGTCAGTGAGTGAATGTTGTCAGTGAATGTTGTCAGTGAATGTTGTCAGTGAGTGAATGTTGTCAGTGAATGTTGTCAGTGAGTGAATGTTGTCAGTGAGTGAATGTTGTCAGTGAATGTTGTCAGTGAGTGAATGTTGTCAGTGAATGTTGTCAGTGAGTGAATGTTGTCAGTGAATGTTGTCAGTGAGTGAATGTTGTCAGAGAGTGAATGTTGTCAGTGAATGTTGTCAGTGAGCGAATGTTGTCAGTGAATGTTGTCAGTGAGTGAATGTTGTCAGTGAATGTTGTCAGTGAGTGAATGTTGTCAGAGAGTGAATGTTGTCAGTGAGTGAATGTTGTCAGTGAATGTTGTCAGTGAGTGAATGTTGTCAGTGAATGTTGTCAGTGAGTGAATGTTGTCAGTGAGTGAATGTTGTCAGAGAGTGAATGTTGTCAGTGAATGTTGTCAGTGAGCGAATGTTGTCAGTGAATGTTGTCAGTGAGTGAATGTTGTCAGTGAATGTTGTCAGTGAGTGAATGTTGTCAGTGAATGTTGTCAGTGAGTGAATGTTGTCAGTGAGTGTATGTTGTCAGTGAGTGAATGTTGTCAGTGAATGTTGTCAGTGAGTGAATGTTGTCAGTGAGTGAATGTTGTCAGAGAGTGAATGTTGTCAGTGAATGTTGTCAGTGAGTGAATGTTGTCAGTGAGGGAATGTTGTCAGTGAATGTTGTCAGTGAGTGAATGTTGTCAGTGAATGTTGTCAGTGAGTGAATGTTGTCAGTGAATGTTGTCAGTGAGTGAATGTTGTCAGAAAATGTTGTCAGTGAGTGAATGTTGTCAGTGAATGTTGTCAGTGAGTGAATGTTGTCAGTGAATGTTGTCAGTGAGTGAATGTTGTCAGTGAATGTTGTCAGTGAGTGAATGTTGTCAGTGAATGTTGTCAGTGAGTGAATGTTGTCAGTGAGTGAATGTTGTCAGTGAATGTTGTCAGTGAGCGAATGTTGTCAGTGAATGTTGTCAGTGAGTGAATGTTGTCAGTGAATGTTGTCAGTGAGTGAATGTTGTCAGGGAGTGAATGTTGTCAGTGAATGTTGTCAGTGAGTGAATGTTGTCAGTGAATGTTGTCAGTGAATGTTGTCAGTGAGTGAATGTTGTCAGAGAGTGAATGTTGTCAGTGAGTGAATGTTGTCAGTGAATGTTGTCAGTGAGTGAATGTTGTCAGTGAATGTTGTCAGTGAGTGAATGTTGTCAGTGAATGTTGTCAGTGAGTGAATGTTGTCAGTGAGTGAATGTTGTCAGCGAGTGAATGTTGTCAGAGAGTGAATGTTGTCAGAGAGTGAATGTTGTCAGTGAATGTTGTCAGTGAGCGAATGTTGTCAGTGAATGTTGTCAGTGAGTGAATGTTGTCAGTGAATGTTGTCAGTGAGTGAATGTTGTCAGTGAATGTTGTCAGTGAGTGAATGTTGTCAGTGAATGTTGTCAGTGAGTGAATGTTGTCAGTGAGTGAATGTTGTCAGTGAATGTTGTCAGTGAGTGAATGTTGTCAGTGAGTGAATGTTGTCAGTGAATGTTGTCAGTGAATATTGTCAGTCAGTGAATGTTGTCAGAGAGTGAATGTTGTCAGTGAGTGAATGTTGTCAGTGAGTGAATGTTGTCAGTGAATGTTGTCAGTGAGTGAATGTTGTCAGTGAATGTTGTCAGTGAGTGAATGTTGTCAGTGATTGAATGTTGTCAGAGAGTGAATGTTGTCAGTGAATGTTGTCAGTGAGCGAATGTTGTCAGTGAATGTTATCAGTGAGTGAATGTTGTCAGTGAATGTTGTCAGTGAATGTTGTCAGTGAGTGAATGTTGTCAGTGAGTGAATGTTGTCAGGGAGTGAATGTTGTCAGTGAATGTTGTCAGTGAGCGAATGTTGTCAGTGAATGTTGTCAGTGAGTGAATGTTGTCAGTGAGTGAATGTTGTCAGTGAGTGAATGTTGTCAGTGAATGTTGTCAGTGAGTGAATGTTGTCAGAGAGTGAATGTTGTCAGTGAATGTTGTCAGTGAGCGAATGTTGTCAGTGAATGTTGTCAGTGAGTGAATGTTGTCAGAAAATGTTGTCAGTGAGTGAATGTTGTCAGTGAATGTTGTCAGTGAGTGAATGTTGTCAGTGAGTGAATGTTGTCAGAGAGTGAATGTTGTCAGTGAATGTTGTCAGTGAGCGAATGTTGTCAGTGAATGTTGTCAGTGAGTGAATGTTGTCAGTGAATGTTGTCAGTGAGTGAATGTTGTCAGGGAGTGAATGTTGTCAGTGAATGTTGTCAGTGAGTGAATGTTGTCAGTGAATGTTGTCAGTGAATGTTGTCAGTGAGTGAATGTTGTCAGAGAGTGAATGTTGTCAGTGAGTGAATGTTGTCAGTGAATGTTGTCAGTGAGTGAATGTTGTCAGTGAATGTTGTCAGTGAGTGAATGTTGTCAGTGAGTGAATGTTGTCAGAGAGTGAATGTTGTCAGTGAATGTTGTCAGTGAGCGAATGTTGTCAGTGAATGTTGTCAGTGAGTGAATGTTGTCAGTGAATGTTGTCAGTGAGTGAATGTTGTCAGTGAATGTTGTCAGTGAGTGAATGTTGTCAGTGAGTGTATGTTGTCAGTGAGTGAATGTTGTCAGTGAATGTTGTCAGTGAGTGAATGTTGTCAGTGAGTGAATGTTGTCAGAGAGTGAATGTTGTCAGTGAATGTTGTCAGTGAGTGAATGTTGTCAGTGAATGTTGTCAGTGAGTGAATGTTGTCAGTGAATGTTGTCAGTGAGTGAATGTTGTCAGTGAATGTTGTCAGTGAGTGAATGTTGTCAGTGAATGTTGTCAGTGAGTGAAAGTTGTCAGTGAGTGAATGTTGTCAGTGAGTGAATGTTGTCAGTGAATGTTGTCAGTGAGTGAATGTTGTCAGTGAATGTTGTCAGTGAGTGAATGTTGTCAGAGAGTGAATGTTGTCAGTGAATGTTGTCAGTGAGCGAATGTTGTCAGTGAATGTTGTCAGTGAGTGAATGTTGTCAGTGAATGTTGTCAGTGAGTGAATGTTGTCAGTGAATGTTGTCAGTGAGCGAATGTTGTCAGTGAATGTTGTCAGTGAGTGAATGTTGTCAGTGAGTGAATGTTGTCAGTGAATGTTGTCAGAGAGTGAATGTTGTCAGTGAATGTTGTCAGTGAGTGAATGTTGTCAGTGAATGTTGTCAGTGAATGTTGTCAGTGAATGTTGTCAGTGAGTGAATGTTGTCAGAGAGTGAATGTTGTCAGTGAGTGAATGTTGTCAGTGAATGTTGTCAGTGAGTGAATGTTGTCAGTGAATGTTGTCAGTGAGTGAATGTTGTCAGTGAGTGAATGTTGTCAGTGAATGTTGTCAGTGAGTGAATGTTGTCAGTGAATGTTGTCAGTGAGTGAATGTTGTCAGTGAATGTTGTCAGTGAGTGAAAGTTGTCAGTGAGTGAATGTTGTCAGTGAGTGAATGTTGTCAGTGAATGTTGTCAGTGAGTGAATGTTGTCAGTGAATGTTGTCAGTGAGTGAATGTTGTCAGTGAATGTTGTCAGTGAGTGAATGTTGTCAGAGAGTGAGTGTTGTCAGTGAATGTTGTCAGTGAGTGAATGTTGTCAGAGAGTGAATGTTGTCAGTGAATGTTGTCAGTGAGCGAATGTTGTCAGTGAATGTTGTCAGTGAGTGAATGTTGTCAGAAAATGTTGTCAGTGAGTGAATGTTGTCAGTGAGTGAATGTTGTCAGTGAATGTTGTCAGTGAGTGAATTTTGTCAGTGAGTGAATGTTGTCAGTGAATGTTGTCAGTGAGTGAATGTTGTCAGTGAATGTTGTCAGTGAGTGAATGTTGTCAGTGAGTGAAAGCTGTCAGTGAATGTTGTCAGTGAGTGAATGTTGTCAGTGAGTGAATGTTGTCAGTGAGTGAATGTTGTCAGTGAATGTTGTCAGTGAGTGAATGTTGTCAGTGAATGTTGTCAGTGAGTGAATGTTGTCAGAGAGTGAATGTTGTCAGTGAATGTTGTCAGTGAGTGAATGTTGTCAGTGAATGTTGTCAGTGAGTGAATGTTGTCAGTGAATGTTGTCAGTGAGTGAATGTTGTCAGTGAATGTTGTCAGTGAGTGAATGTTGTCAGTGAATGTTGTCAGTGAGTGAATGTTGTCAGTGAATGTTGTCAGTGAGTGAATGTTGTCAGTGAATGTTGTCAGTGAATGTTGTCAGTGAGTGAATGTTGTCAGTGAATGTTGTCAGTGAGTGAATGTTGTCAGAGAGTGAATGTTGTCAGTGAATGTTGTCAGTGAGTGAATGTTGTCAGTGAATGTTGTCAGTGAGTGAATGTTGTCAGAGAGTGAATGTTGTCAGTGAATGTTGTCAGTGAGCGAATGTTGTCAGTGAATGTTGTCAGTGAGTGAATGTTGTCAGAAAATGTTGTCAGTGAGTGAATGTTGTCAGTGAATGTTGTCAGTGAGTGAATGTTGTCAGTGAGTGAATGTTGTCAGTGAATGTTGTCAGTGAGTGAATGTTGTCAGTGAGTGAATGTTGTCAGTGAATGTTGTCAGTGAGTGAATGTTGTCAGTGAGTGAATGTTGTCAGTGAATGTTGTCAGTGAGTGAATGTTGTCAGTGAATGTTGTCAGTGAGTGAATGTTGTCAGTGAATGTTGTCAGTGAGTGAATGTTGTCAGTGAATGTTGTCAGTGAGTGAATGTTGTCAGAAAATGTTGTCAGTGAGTGAATGTTGTCAGTGAATGTTGTCAGTGAGTGAATGTTGTCAGTGAGTGAATGTTGTCAGTGAATGTTGTCAGTGAGTGAATGTTGTCAGTGAGTGAATGTTGTCAGTGAATGTTGTCAGTGAGTGAATGTTGTCAGTGAATGTTGTCAGTGAGTGAATGTTGTCAGTGAATGTTGTCAGTGAGTGAATGTTGTCAGTGAGTGAATGTTGTCAGTGAGTGAATGTTGTCAGTGAATGTTGTCAGTGAGTGAATGTTGTCAGTGAGTGAATGTTGTCAGTGAATGTTGTCAGTGAGTGAATGTTGTCAATGAGTGAATGTTGTCAGTGAATGTTGTCAGTGAGTGAATGTTGTCAGTGAATGTTGTCAGTGAGTGAATGTTGTCAGAGAGTGAATGTTGTCAGTGAATGTTGTCAGTGAGCGAATGTTGTCAGTGAATGTTGTCAGTGAGTGAATGTTGTCAGTGAATGTTGTCAGTGAGTGAATGTTGTCAATGAGTGAATGTTGTCAGTGAATGTTGTCAGTGAATGTTGTCAGTGAGTGAATGTTGTCAGTGAATGTTGTCAGTGAGTGAATGTTGTCAGTGAATGTTGTCAGTGAGTGAATGTTGTCAGAGAGTGAATGTTGTCAGTGAATGTTGTCAGTGAGCGAATGTTGTCAGTGAGTGAATGTTGTCAGTGAATGTTGTCAGTGAGTGAATGTTGTCAGTGAATGTTGTCAGTGAGTGAATGTTGTCAGTGAATGTTGTCAGTGAATGTTGTCAGTGAGTGAATGTTGTCAGTGAATGTTGTCAGTGAGTGAATGTTGTCAGTGAATGTTGTCAGTGAGTGAATGTTGTCAGTGAATGTTGTCAGTGAGTGAATGTTGTCAGTGAATGTTGTCAGTGAGTGAATGTTGTCAGTGAGTGAATGTTGTCAGAGAGTGAATGTTGTCAGTGAATGTTGTCAGTGAGCGAATGTTGTCAGTGAATGTTGTCAGTGAGTGAATGTTGTCAGTGAATGTTGCCAGTGAGTGAATGTTGTCAGTGAATGTTGTCAGTGAGTGAATGTTGTCAGTGAATGTTGTCAGTGAGCGAATGTTGTCAGTGAGTGTATGTTGTCAGTGAGTGTATGTTGTCAGTGAATGTTGTCAGTGAGTGAATGTTGTCAGTGAATGTTGTCAGTGAGTGAATGTTGTCAGAGAGTGAATGTTGTCAGTGAATGTTGTCAGAGAGTGAATGTTATCAGTGAATGTTGTCAGTGAGTGAATGTTGTCAGTGAATGTTGTCAGTGAGTGAATGTTGTCAGTGAGTGAATGTTGTCAGTGAATGTTGTCAGTGAGTGAATGTTGTCAGTGAATGTTGTCAGTGAGTGAATGTTGTCAGTGAATGTTGTCAGTGAATGTTGTCAGAGAGTGAATGTTGTCAGTGAATGTTGTCAGTGAGTGAATGTTGTCAGTGAATGTTGTCAGTGAATGTTGTCAGTGAATGTTGTCAGTGAGTGAATGTTGTCAGAGAGTGAATGTTGTCAGTGAGTGAATGTTGTCAGTGAATGTTGTCAGTGAGTGAATGTTGTCAGTGAATGTTGTCAGTGAGTGAATGTTGTCAGTGAGTGAATGTTGTCAGTGAATGTTGTCAGTGAGTGAATGTTGTCAGTGAATGTTGTCAGTGAGCGAATGTTGTCAGTGAATGTTGTCAGTGAGTGAATGTTGTCAGTGAATGTTGTCAGTGAGTGAATGTTGTCAGTGAATGTTGTCAGTGAGTGAATGTTGTCAGTGAGGGAATGTTGTCAGTGAATGTTGTCAGTGAGTGAATGTTGTCAGTGAATGTTGTCAGTGAGTGAATGTTGTCAGTGAGTGAATGTTGTCAGTGAATGTTGTCAGTGAGTGAATGTTGTCAGAAAATGTTGTCAGTGAGTGAATGTTGTCAGTGAATGTTGTCAGTGAGTGAATGTTGTCAGTGAATGTTGTCAGTGAGTGAATGTTGTCAGTGAATGTTGTCAGTGAGTGAATGTTGTCAGTGAGTGAATGTTGTCAGAGAGTGAATGTTGTCAGTGAATGTTGTCAGTGAGCGAATGTTGTCAGTGAATGTTGTCAGTGAGTGAATGTTGTCAGTGAGTGAATGTTGTCAGGGAGTGAATGTTGTCAGTGAATGTTGTCAGTGAGTGAATGTTGTCAGTGAATGTTGTCAGTGAATGTTGTCAGTGAGTGAATGTTGTCAGAGAGTGAATGTTGTCAGTGAGTGAATGTTGTCAGTGAATGTTGTCAGTGAGTGAATGTTGTCAGTGAATGTTGTCAGTGAGTGAATGTTGTCAGTGAGTGAATGTTGTCAGTGAATGTTGTCAGTGAGTGAATGTTGTCAGTGAATGTTGTCAGTGAGTGAATGTTGTCAGTGAGTGAATGTTGTCAGAGAGTGAATGTTGTCAGTGAATGTTGTCAGTGAGCGAATGTTGTCAGTGAATGTTGTCAGTGAGTGAATGTTGTCAGTGAATGTTGTCAGTGAGTGAATGTTGTCAGTGAATGTTGTCAGTGAGTGAATGTTGTCAGTGAATGTTGTCAGTGAGTGTATGTTGTCAGTGAGTGAATGTTGTCAGTGAATGTTGTCAGTGAGTGAATGTTGTCAGTGAGTGAATGTTGTCAGTGAATGTTGTCAGTGAGTGAATGTTGTCAGAGAGTGAATGTTGTCAGTGAATGTTGTCAGTGAGTGAATGTTGTCAGTGAATGTTGTCAGTGAGTGAATGTTGTCAGTGAGTGAATGTTGTCAGTGAGTGAATGTTGTCAGTGAATGTTGTCAGTGAGTGAATGTTGTCAGTGAGTGAATGTTGTCAGTGAATGTTGTCAGTGAGTGAATGTTGTCAGTGAATGTTGTCAGTGAGTGAATGTTGTCAGTGAGTGAATGTTGTCAGTGAATGTTGTCAGTGAGTGAATGTTGTCAGTGAATGTTGTCAGTGAGTGAATGTTGTCAGAGAGTGAATGTTGTCAGTGAATGTTGTCAGTGAGTGAATGTTGTCAGTGAATGTTGTCAGTGAGTGAATGTTGTCAGTGAATGTTGTCAGTGAGTGAATGTTGTCAGTGAATGTTGTCAGAGAGTGAATGTTGTCAGTGAATGTTGTCAGTGAGTGAATGTTGTCAGTGAATGTTGTCAGTGAGTGAATGTTGTCAGTGAATGTTGTCAGTGAGTGAATGTTGTCAGTGAGTGAATGTTGTCAGTGAATGTTGTCAGTGAGTGAATGTTGTCAGTGAATGTTGTCAGTGAGTGAATGTTGTCAGTGAATGTTGTCAGTGAATGTTGTCAGTGAGTGAATGTTGTCAGTGAATGTTGTCAGTGAGTGAATGTTGTCAGTGAATGTTGTCAGTGAGTGAATGTTGTCAGTGAATGTTGTCAGTGAGTGAATGTTGTCAGTGAATGTTGTCAGTGAGTGAATGTTGTCAGAGAGTGAATGTTGTCAGTGAATGTTGTCAGTGAGTGAATGTTGTCAGTGAATGTTGTCAGTGAGTGAATGTTGTCAGAGAGTGAATGTTGTCAGTGAATGTTGTCAGTGAGCGAATGTTGTCAGTGAATGTTGTCAGTGAGTGAATGTTGTCAGTGAGTGAATGTTGTCAGTGAGTGAATGTTGTCAGTGAATGTTGTCAGTGAGTGAATGTTGTCAGTGAATGTTGTCAGAGAGTGAATGTTGTCAGTGAATGTTGTCAGTGAGTGAATGTTGTCAGGGAGTTAATGTTGTCAGTGAATGTTGTCAGTGAGTGAATGTTGTCAGTGAATGTTGTCAGTGAGTGAATGTTGTCAGTGAGTGAATGTTGTCAGTGAATGTTGTCAGTGAGTGAATGTTGTCAGTGAATGTTGTCAGTGAATGTTGTCAGTGAGTGAATGTTGTCAGTGAATGTTGTCAGTGAGTGAATGTTGTCAGTGAATGTTGTCAGTGAGTGAATGTTGTCAGAGAGTGAATGTTGTCAGTGAATGTTGTCAGTGAGTGAATGTTGTCAGTGAGCGAATGTTGTCAGTGAATGTTGTCAGTGAGTGAATGTTGTCAGTGAATGTTGTCAGTGAATGTTGTCAGTGAGTGAATGTTGTCAGTGAGTGAATGTTGTCAGTGAATGTTGTCAGTGAGTGAATCTTGTCAGTGAGTGAATGTTGTCAGTGAATGCTGTCAGTGAGTGAATGTTGTCAGTGAATGTTGTCAGTGAGTGAATGTTGTCAGAGAGTGAATGTTGTGAGTGAATGTTGTCAGTGAGCAAATGTTGTCAGTGAATGTTGTCAGTGAGTGAATGTTGTCAGTGAATGTTGTCAGTGAGTGAATGTTGTCAGTGAATGTTGTCAGTGAGTGAATGTTGTCAGAGAGTGAATGTTGTCAGTGAATGTTGTCAGTGAGCGAATGTTGTCAGTGAATGTTGTCAGTGAATGAATGTTGTCAGAAAATGTTGTCAGTGAGTGAATGTTGTCAGTGAATGTTGTCAGTGAGTGAATGTTGTCAGTGAGTGAATGTTGTCAGTGAATGTTGTCAGTGAGTGAATGTTGTCAGTGAATGTTGTCAGTGAGTGAATGTTGTCAGTGAATGTTGTCAGTGAGTGAATGTTGTCAGTGAGTGAATGTTGTCAGTGAATGTTGTCAGTGAGTGAATGTTGTCAGTGAATGTTGTCAGTGAGTGAATGTTGTCAGAGAGTGAATGTTGTCAGTGAATGTTGTCAGTGAGCGAATGTTGTCAGTGAATGTTGTCAGTGAGTGAATGTTGTCAGTGAATGTTGTCAGTGAGTGAATGTTGTCAGTGAATGTTGTCAGTGAGTGAATGTTGTCAGTGAATGTTGTCAGTGAATGTTGTCAGTGAGTGAATGTTGTCAGTGAATGTTGTCAGTGAGTGAATGTTGTCAGTGAATGTTGTCAGTGAGTGAATGTTGTCAGTGAATGTTGTCAGTGAGTGAATGTTGTCAGTGAATGTTGTCAGTGAGTGAATGTTGTCAGTGAGTGAATGTTGTCAGAGAGTGAATGTTGTCAGTGAATGTTGTCAGTGAGCGAATGTTGTCATTGAATGTTGTCAGTGAGTGAATGTTGTCAGTGAATGTTGTCAGTGAGTGAATGTTGTCAGTGAATGTTGTCAGTGAGTGAATGTTGTCAGTGAATGTTGTCAGTGAGTGAATGTTGTCAGTGAGTGTATGTTGTCAGTGAGTGTATGTTGTCAGTGAATGTTGTCAGTGAGTGAATGTTGTCAGTGAGTGAATGTTGTCAGTGAATGTTGTCAGTGAGTGAATGTTGTCAGAGAGTGAATGTTGTCAGTGAATGTTGTCAGTGAGTGAATGTTGTCAGTGAATGTTGTCAGTGAGTGAATGTTGTCAGTGAATGTTGTCAGTGAGTGAATGTTGTCAGTGAGTGAATGTTGTCAGTGAATGTTGTCAGTGAGTGAATGTTGTCAGTGAATGTTGTCAGTGAGTGAATGTTGTCAGTGAATGTTGTCAGAGAGTGAATGTTGTCAGTGAGTGAATGTTGTCAGTGAATGTTGTCAGTGAATGTTGTCAGTGAGTGAATGTTGTCAGAGAGTGAATGTTGTCAGTGAGTGAATGTTGTCAGTGAATGTTGTCAGTGAGTGAATGTTGTCAGTGAATGTTGTCAGTGAGTGAATGTTGTCAGTGAGTGAATGTTGTCAGTGAATGTTGTCAGTGAGTGAATGTTGTCAGTGAATGTTGTCAGTGAGCGAATGTTGTCAGTGAATGTTGTCAGTGAGTGAATGTTGTCAGTGAATGTTGTCAGTGAGTGAATGTTGTCAGTGAATGTTGTCAGTGAGTGAATGTTGTCAGTGAATGTTGTCAGTGAATGTTGTCAGTGAATGTTGTCAGTGAGTGAATGTTGTCAGAGAGTGAATGTTGTCAGTGAGTGAATGTTGTCAGTGAATGTTGTCAGTGAGTGAATGTTGTCAGTGAATGTTGTCAGTGAGTGAATGTTGTCAGTGAGTGAATGTTGTCAGTGAATGTTGTCAGTGAGTGAATGTTGTCAGTGAATGTTGTCAGTGAGCGAATGTTGTCAGTGAATGTTGTCAGTGAGTGAATGTTGTCAGTGAATGTTGTCAGTGAGTGAATGTTGTCAGTGAATGTTGTCAGTGAGTGAATGTTGTCAGAGAATGTTGTCAGTGAGTGAATGTTGTCAGTGAATGTTGTCAGTGAGTGAATGTTGTCAGTGAATGTTGTCAGTGAGTGAATGTTGTCAGTGAATGTTGTCAGTGAGTGAATGTTGTCAGTGAATGTTGTCAGTGAGTGAATGTTGTCAGAGAGTGAATGTTGTCAGTGAATGTTGTCAGTGAGCGAATGTTGTCAGTGAATGTTGTCAGTGAGTGAATGTTGTCAGTGAATGTTGTCAGTGAGTGAATGTTGTCAGTGAATGTTGTCAGTGAGTGAATGTTGTCAGTGAATGTTGTCAGTGAGTGAATGTTGTCAGTGAGTGAATGTTGTCAGTGAATGTTGTCAGTGAGTGAATGTTGTCAGTGAGTGAATGTTGTCAGTGAATGTTGTCAGTGAGTGAATGTTGTCAGAGAGTGAATGTTGTCAGTGAATGTTGTCAGTGAGTGAATGTTGTCAGTGAATGTTGTCAGTGAGTGAATGTTGTCAGTGAGTGAATGTTGTCAGTGAGTGAATGTTGTCAGTGAATGTTGTCAGTGAGTGAATGTTGTCAGTGAGTGAATGTTGTCAGTGAATGTTGTCAGTGAGTGAATGTTGTCAGTGAATGTTGTCAGTGAGTGAATGTTGTCAGTGAATGTTGTCAGTGAGTGAATGTTGTCAGTGAATGTTGTCAGTGAGTGAATGTTGTCAGTGAATGTTGTCAGTGAATGTTGTCAGTGAGTGAATGTTGTCAGTGAATGTTGTCAGTGAGTGAATGTTGTCAGAGAGTGAATGTTGTCAGTGAATGTTGTCAGTGAGTGAATGTTGTCAGTGAATGTTGTCAGTGAGTGAATGTTGTCAGAGAGTGAATGTTGTCAGTGAATGTTGTCAGTGAGCGAATGTTGTCAGTGAATGTTGTCAGTGAGTGAATGTTGTCAGAAAATGTTGTCAGTGAGTGAATGTTGTCAGTGAATGTTGTCAGTGAGTGAATGTTGTCAGTGAATGTTGTCAGTGAGTGAATGTTGTCAGTGAGTGAATGTTGTCAGTGAATGTTGTCAGTGAGTGAATGTTGTCAGTGAGTGAATGTTGTCAGTGAATGTTGTCAGTGAGTGAATGTTGTCAGTGAATGTTGTCAGTGAGTGAATGTTGTCAGTGAATGTTGTCAGTGAGTGAATGTTGTCAGTGAATGTTGTCAGAAAATGTTGTCAGTGAGTGAATGTTGTCAGTGAATGTTGTCAGTGAGTGAATGTTGTCAGTGAGTGAATGTTGTCAGTGAATGTTGTCAGTGAGTGAATGTTGTCAGTGAGTGAATGTTGTCAGTGAATGTTGTCAGTGAGTGAATGTTGTCAGTGAATGTTGTCAGTGAGTGAATGTTGTCAGTGAATGTTGTCAGTGAGTGAATGTTGTCAGTGAGTGAATGTTGTCAGTGAGTGAATGTTGTCAGTGAATGTTGTCAGTGAGTGAATGTTGTCAGTGAGTGAATGTTGTCAGTGAATGTTGTCAGTGAGTGAATGTTGTCAATGAGTGAATGTTGTCAGTGAATGTTGTCAGTGAGTGAATGTTGTCAGTGAATGTTGTCAGTGAGTGAATGTTGTCAGTGAGTGAATGTTGTCAGAGAGTGAATGTTGTCAGTGAATGTTGTCAGTGAGCGAATGTTGTCAGTGAATGTTGTCAGTGAGTGAATGTTGTCAGTGAATGTTGTCAGAGAGTGAATGTTGTCAGTGAGTGAATGTTGTCAGTGAATGTTGTCAGTGAGTGAATGTTGTCAGTGAATGTTGTCAGTGAGTGTATGTTGTCAGTGAGTGAATGTTGTCAGTGAATGTTGTCAGTGAGTGAATGTTGTCAGTGAGTGAATGTTGTCAGTGAATGTTGTCAGTGAGTGAATGTTGTCAGAGAGTGAATGTTGTCAGTGAATGTTGTCAGTGAGCGAATGTTGTCAGTGAATGTTGTCAGTGAGTGAATGTTGTCAGAAAATGTTGTCAGTGAGTGAATGTTGTCAGTGAATGTTGTCAGTGAGTGAATGTTGTCAGTGAGTGAATGTTGTCAGTGAATGTTGTCAGTGAGTGAATGTTGTCAGTGAGTGAATGTTGTCAGTGAATGTTGTCAGTGAATGTTGTCAGTGAGTGAATGTTGTCAGTGAGTGAATGTTGTCAGTGAATGTTGTCAGTGAGTGAATGTTGTCAGTGAATGTTGTCAGTGAGTGAATGTTGTCAGTGAGTGAATGTTGTCAGTGAATGTTGTCAGTGAGTGAATGTTGTCAGTGAATGTTGTCAGTGAGTGAATGTTGTCAGAGAGTGAGTGTTGTCAGTGAATGTTGTCAGTGAGTGAATGTTGTCAGAGAGTGAATGTTGTCAGTGAATGTTGTCAGTGAGTGAATGTTGTCAGTGAATGTTGTCAGTGAGTGAATGTTGTCAGTGAATGTTGTCAGTGAGTGAATGTTGTCAGTGAATGTTGTCAGAGAGTGAATGTTGTCAGAGATAGAATGTTGTCAGTGAATGTTGTCAGTGAGTGAATGTTGTCAGTGAGTGAATGTTGTCAGTGAATGTTGTCAGTGAGTGAATGTTGTCAGTGAGCGAATGTTGTCAGTGAATGTTGTCAGTGAGTGAATGTTGTCAGTGAATGTTGTCAGTGAATGTTGTCAGTGAGTGAATGTTGTCAGTGAGTGAATGTTGTCAGTGAATGTTGTCAGTGAGTGAATCTTGTCAGTGAGTGAATGTTGTCAGTGAATGCTGTCAGTGAGTGAATGTTGTCAGTGAATGTTGTCAGTGAGTGAATGTTGTCAGAGAGTGAATGTTGTGAGTGAATGTTGTCAGTGAGCAAATGTTGTCAGTGAATGTTGTCAGTGAGTGAATGTTGTCAGTGAATGTTGTCAGTGAGTGAATGTTGTCAGTGAATGTTGTCAGTGAGTGAATGTTGTCAGAGAGTGAATGTTGTCAGTGAATGTTGTCAGTGAGCGAATGTTGTCAGTGAATGTTGTCAGTGAATGAATGTTGTCAGAAAATGTTGTCAGTGAGTGAATGTTGTCAGTGAATGTTGTCAGTGAGTGAATGTTGTCAGTGAGTGAATGTTGTCAGTGAATGTTGTCAGTGAGTGAATGTTGTCAGTGAATGTTGTCAGTGAGTGAATGTTGTCAGTGAATGTTGTCAGTGAGTGAATGTTGTCAGTGAGTGAATGTTGTCAGTGAATGTTGTCAGTGAGTGAATGTTGTCAGTGAATGTTGTCAGTGAGTGAATGTTGTCAGAGAGTGAATGTTGTCAGTGAATGTTGTCAGTGAGCGAATGTTGTCAGTGAATGTTGTCAGTGAGTGAATGTTGTCAGTGAATGTTGTCAGTGAGTGAATGTTGTCAGTGAATGTTGTCAGTGAGTGAATGTTGTCAGTGAATGTTGTCAGTGAATGTTGTCAGTGAGTGAATGTTGTCAGTGAATGTTGTCAGTGAGTGAATGTTGTCAGTGAATGTTGTCAGTGAGTGAATGTTGTCAGTGAATGTTGTCAGTGAGTGAATGTTGTCAGTGAATGTTGTCAGTGAGTGAATGTTGTCAGTGAGTGAATGTTGTCAGAGAGTGAATGTTGTCAGTGAATGTTGTCAGTGAGCGAATGTTGTCATTGAATGTTGTCAGTGAGTGAATGTTGTCAGTGAATGTTGTCAGTGAGTGAATGTTGTCAGTGAATGTTGTCAGTGAGTGAATGTTGTCAGTGAATGTTGTCAGTGAGTGAATGTTGTCAGTGAGTGTATGTTGTCAGTGAGTGTATGTTGTCAGTGAATGTTGTCAGTGAGTGAATGTTGTCAGTGAGTGAATGTTGTCAGTGAATGTTGTCAGTGAGTGAATGTTGTCAGAGAGTGAATGTTGTCAGTGAATGTTGTCAGTGAGTGAATGTTGTCAGTGAATGTTGTCAGTGAGTGAATGTTGTCAGTGAATGTTGTCAGTGAGTGAATGTTGTCAGTGAGGGAATGTTGTCAGTGAATGTTGTCAGTGAGTGAATGTTGTCAGTGAATGTTGTCAGTGAGTGAATGTTGTCAGTGAATGTTGTCAGTGAGTGAATGTTGTCAGTGAATGTTGTCAGTGAATGTTGTCAGTGAGTGAATGTTGTCAGAGAGTGAATGTTGTCAGTGAGTGAATGTTGTCAGTGAATGTTGTCAGTGAGTGAATGTTGTCAGTGAATGTTGTCAGTGAGTGAATGTTGTCAGTGAATGTTGTCAGTGAGTGAATGTTGTCAGTGAATGTTGTCAGTGAGCGAATGTTGTCAGTGAATGTTGTCAGTGAGTGAATGTTGTCAGTGAATGTTGTCAGTGAGTGAATGTTGTCAGAGAGTGAATGTTGTCAGTGAATGTTGTCAGTGAGTGAATGTTGTCAGTGAGTGAATGTTGTCAGGGAGTGAATGTTGTCAGTGAATGTTGTCAGTGAGCGAATGTTGTCAGTGAATGTTGTCAGTGAGTGAATGTTGTCAGTGAATGTTGTCAGTGAGTGAATGTTGTCAGTGAATGTTGTCAGTGAGTGAATGTTGTCAGTGAATGTTGTCAGTGAGTGAATGTTGTCAGTGAGTGAATGTTGTCAGAGAGTGAATGTTGTCAGTGAATGTTGTCAGTGAGCGAATGTTGTCAGTGAATGTTATCAGTGAGTGAATGTTGTCAGTGAATGTTGTCAGTGAGTGAATGTTGTCAGTGAATGTTGTCAGTGAGTGAATGTTGTCAGTGAGTGAATGTTGTCAGGGAGTGAATGTTGTCAGTGAATGTTGTCAGTGAGCGAATGTTGTCAGTGAATGTTGTCAGTGAGTGAATGTTGTCAGTGAATGTTGTCAGTGAGTGAATGTTGTCAGTGAATGTTGTCAGTGAGTGAATGTTGTCAGTGAGTGAATGTTGTCAGTGAATGTTGTCAGTGAGTGAATGTTGTCAGTGAATGTTGTCAGTGAGTGTATGTTGTCAGTGAGTGAATGTTGTCAGTGAATGTTGTCAGTGAGTGAATGTTGTCAGTGAGTGAATGTTGTCAGTGAATGTTGTCAGTGAGTGAATGTTGTCAGAGAGTGAATGTTGTCAGTGAGCGAATGTTGTCAGTGAATGTTGTCAGTGAGTGAATGTTGTCAGAAAATGTTGTCAGTGAGTGAATGTTGTCAGTGAATGTTGTCAGTGAGTGAATGTTGTCAGTGAGTGAATGTTGTCAGTGAATGTTGTCAGTGAGTGAATGTTGTCAGTGAGTGAATGTTGTCAGTGAGTGAATGTTGTCAGTGAATGTTGTCAGTGAATGTTGTCAGTGAGTGAATGTTGTCAGTGAGTGAATGTTGTCAGTGAATGTTGTCAGTGAGTGAATGTTGTCAGTGAATGTTGTCAGTGAGTGAATGTTGTCAGTGAGTGAATGTTGTCAGTGAATGTTGTCAGTGAGTGAATGTTGTCAGTGAATGTTGTCAGTGAGTGAATGTTGTCAGTGAATGTTGTCAGTGAGTGAATGTTGTCAGAGAGTGAGTGTTGTCAGTGAATGTTGTCAGTGAGTGAATGTTGTCAGAGAGTGAATGTTGTCAGTGAATGTTGTCAGTGAGTGAATGTTGTCAGTGAATGTTGTCAGTGAGTGAATGTTGTCAGTGAATGTTGTCAGTGAGTGAATGTTGTCAGTGAATGTTGTCAGAGAGTGAATGTTGTCAGAGAGTGAATGTTGTCAGTGAATGTTGTCAGTGAGTGAATGTTGTCAGTGAGTGAATGTTGTCAGGGAGTGAATGTTGTCAGTGAATGTTGTCAGTGAGCGAATGTTGTCAGTGAATGTTGTCAGTGAGTGAATGTTGTCAGTGAATGTTGTCAGTGAGTGAATGTTGTCAGTGAATGTTGTCAGTGAGTGAATGTTGTCAGTGAATGTTGTCAGTGAGTGAATGTTGTCAGTGAGTGAATGTTGTCAGAGAGTGAATGTTGTCAGTGAATGTTGTCAGTGAGCGAATGTTGTCAGTGAATGTTATCAGTGAGTGAATGTTGTCAGTGAATGTTGTCAGTGAGTGAATGTTGTCAGTGAATGTTGTCAGTGAGTGAATGTTGTCAGTGAGTGAATGTTGTCAGGGAGTGAATGTTGTCAGTGAATGTTGTCAGTGAGCGAATGTTGTCAGTGAATGTAGATAGTGAGTGAATGTTGTCAGTGAATGTTGTCAGTGAGTGAATGTTGTCAGTGAATGTTGTCAGTGAGTGAATGTTGTCAGTGAGTGAATGTTGTCAGTGAATGTTGTCAGTGAGTGAATGTTGTCAGTGAATGTTGTCAGTGAGTGAATGTTGTCAGTGAATGTTGTCAGTGAGCGAATGTTGTCAGTGAATGTTGTCAGTGAGTGAATGTTGTCAGTGAATGTTGTCAGAGAGTGAATGTTGTCAGTGAGTGAATGTTGTCAGTGAATGTTGTCAGTGAGTGAATGTTGTCAGTGAGTGTATGTTGTCAGTGAGTGAATGTTGTCAGTGAATGTTGTCAGTGAGTGAATGTTGTCAGTGAGTGAATGTTGTCAGTGAATGTTGTCAGTGAGTGAATGTTGTCAGTGAGTGAATGTTGTCAGTGAATGTTGTCAGTGAGTGAATGTTGTCAGTGAGTGAATGTTGTCAGTGAATGTTGTCAGTGAATATTGTCAGTCAGTGAATGTTGTCAGAGAGTGAATGTTGTCAGTGAGTGAATGTTGTCAGTGAGTGAATGTTGTCAGTGAATGTTGTCAGTGAGTGAATGTTGTCAGTGAATGTTGTCAGTGAGTGAATGTTGTCAGTGAGTGAATGTTGTCAGAGAGTGAATGTTGTCAGTGAATGTTGTCAGTGAGCGAATGTTGTCAGTGAATGTTATCAGTGAGTGAATGTTGTCAGTGAATGTTGTCAGTGAGTGAATGTTGTCAGTGAATGTTGTCAGTGAGTGAATGTTGTCAGGGAGTGAATGTTGTCAGGGAGTGAATGTTGTCAGTGAATGTTGTCAGTGAGCGAATGTTGTCAGTGAATGTTGTCAGTGAGTGAATGTTGTCAGTGAATGTTGTCAGTGAGTGAATGTTGTCAGTGAGTGAATGTTGTCAGTGAATGTTGTCAGTGAGTGAATGTTGTCAGTGAATGTTGTCAGTGAGTGAATGTTGTCAGTGAATGTTGTCAGTGAATGTTGTCAGTGAGTGAATGTTGTCAGTGAATGTTGTCAGTGAGTGAATGTTGTCAGAGAGTGAATGTTGTCAGTGAATGTTGTCAGTGAGCGAATGTTGTCAGTGAATGTTGTCAGTGAGTGAATGTTGTCAGAAAATGTTGTCAGTGAGTGAATGTTGTCAGTGAATGTTGTCAGTGAGTGAATGTTGTCAGTGAGTGAATGTTGTCAGAGAGTGAATGTTGTCAGTGAATGTTGTCAGTGAGCGAATGTTGTCAGTGAATGTTGTCAGTGAGTGAATGTTGTCAGTGAATGTTGTCAGTGAGTGAATGTTGTCAGGGAGTGAATGTTGTCAGTGAATGTTGTCAGTGAGTGAATGTTGTCAGTGAATGTTGTCAGTGAATGTTGTCAGTGAGTGAATGTTGTCAGAGAGTGAATGTTGTCAGTGAGTGAATGTTGTCAGTGAATGTTGTCAGTGAGTGAATGTTGTCAGTGAATGTTGTCAGTGAGTGAATGTTGTCAGTGAGTGAATGTTGTCAGTGAATGTTGTCAGTGAGTGAATGTTGTCAGTGAGTGAATGTTGTCAGAGAGTGAATGTTGTCAGTGAATGTTGTCAGTGAGCGAATGTTGTCAGTGAATGTTGTCAGTGAGTGAATGTTGTCAGTGAATGTTGTCAGTGAGTGAATGTTGTCAGTGAATGTTGTCAGTGAGTGAATGTTGTCAGTGAGTGTATGTTGTCAGTGAGTGAATGTTGTCAGTGAATGTTGTCAGTGAGTGAATGTTGTCAGTGAGTGAATGTTGTCAGAGAGTGAATGTTGTCAGTGAATGTTGTCAGTGAGTGAATGTTGTCAGTGAATGTTGTCAGTGAGTGAATGTTGTCAGTGAATGTTGTCAGTGAGTGAATGTTGTCAGTGAATGTTGTCAGTGAGTGAAAGTTGTCAGTGAGTGAATGTTGTCAGTGAGTGAATGTTGTCAGTGAATGTTGTCAGTGAGTGAATGTTGTCAGTGAATGTTGTCAGTGAGTGAATGTTGTCAGAGAGTGAATGTTGTCAGTGAATGTTGTCAGTGAGCGAATGTTGTCAGTGAATGTTGTCAGTGAGTGAATGTTGTCAGTGAATGTTGTCAGTGAGTGAATGTTGTCAGTGAATGTTGTCAGTGAGTGAATGTTGTCAGTGAGTGAATGTTGTCAGGGAGTGAATGTTGTCAGTGAATGTTGTCAGTGAGCGAATGTTGTCAGTGAATGTTGTCAGTGAGTGAATGTTGTCAGTGAGTGAATGTTGTCAGTGAATGTTGTCAGAGAGTGAATGTTGTCAGTGAATGTTGTCAGTGAGTGAATGTTGTCAGTGAATGTTGTCAGTGAGTGAATGTTGTCAGTGAGTGAATGTTGTCAGTGAATGTTGTCAGTGAGTGAATGTTGTCAGTGAATGTTGTCAGTGAGTGAATGTTGTCAGTGAGTGAATGTTGTCAGTGAATGTTGTCAGTGAGTGAATGTTGTCAGTGAATGTTGTCAGTGAGTGAAAGTTGTCAGTGAGTGAATGTTGTCAGTGAGTGAATGTTGTCAGTGAATGTTGTCAGTGAGTGAATGTTGTCAGTGAATGTTGTCAGTGAATGTTGTCAGTGAGTGAATGTTGTCAGTGAATGTTGTCAGTGAGTGAATGTTGTCAGTGAATGTTGTCAGTGAGTGAATGTTGTCAGAGAGTGAGTGTTGTCAGTGAATGTTGTCAGTGAGTGAATGTTGTCAGAGAGTGAATGTTGTCAGTGAATGTTGTCAGTGAGCGAATGTTGTCAGTGAATGTTGTCAGTGAGTGAATGTTGTCAGAAAATGTTGTCAGTGAGTGAATGTTGTCAGTGAGTGAATGTTGTCAGTGAATGTTGTCAGTGAGTGAATTTTGTCAGTGAGTGAATGTTGTCAGTGAATGTTGTCAGTGAGTGAATGTTGTCAGTGAGTGAAAGTTGTCAGTGAATGTTGTCAGTGAGTGAATGTTGTCAGTGAGTGAATGTTGTCAGTGAGTGAATGTTGTCAGTGAATGTTTTCAGTGAGTGAATGTTGTCAGTGAATGTTGTCAGTGAGTGAATGTTGTCAGAGAGTGAATGTTGTCAGTGAATGTTGTCAGTGAATGTTGTCAGTGAGTGAATGTTGTCAGTGAATGTTGTCAGTGAGTGAATGTTGTCAGTGAATGTTGTCAGTGAGTGAATGTTGTCAGTGAATGTTGTCAGTGAGTGAATGTTGTCAGTGAATGTTGTCAGTGAGTGAATGTTGTCAGTGAATGTTGTCAGTGAATGTTGTCAGTGAGTGAATGTTGTCAGTGAATGTTGTCAGTGAGTGAATGTTGTCAGAGAGTGAATGTTGTCAGTGAATGTTGTCAGTGAGTGAATGTTGTCAGTGAATGTTGTCAGTGAGTGAATGTTGTCAGAGAGTAAATGTTGTCAGTGAATGTTGTCAGTGAGCGAATGTTGTCAGTGAATGTTGTCAGTGAGTGAATGTTGTCAGAAAATGTTGTCAGTGAGTGAATGTTGTCAGTGAATGTTGTCAGTGAGTGAATGTTGTCAGTGAGTGAATGTTGTCAGTGAATGTTGTCAGTGAATGTTGTCAGTGAGTGAATGTTGTCAGTGAATGTTGTCAGTGAGTGAATGTTGTCAGTGAGTGAATGTTGTCAGTGAATGTTGTCAGTGAGTGAATGTTGTCAGTGAATGTTGTCAGTGAGTGAATGTTGTCAGTGAATGTTGTCAGTGAGTGAATGTTGTCAGAGAGTGAATGTTGTCAGTGAATGTTGTCAGTGAGCGAATGTTGTCAGTGAATGTTGTCAGTGAGTGAATGTTGTCAGTGAATGTTGTCAGTGAGTGAATGTTGTCAGAGAGTGAATGTTGTCAGTGAGTGAATGTTGTCAGTGAATGTTGTCAGTGAGTGAATGTTGTCAGTGAATGTTGTCAGTGAGTGAATGTTGTCAGTGAGTGAATGTTGTCAGAGAGTGAATGTTGTCAGTGAATGTTGTCAGTGAGCGAATGTTGTCAGTGAATGTTGTCAGTGAGTGAATGTTGTCAGTGAATGTTGTCAGTGAGTGAATGTTGTCAGTGAATGTTGTCAGTGAGTGAATGTTGTCAGTGAGTGTATGTTGTCAGTGAGTGAATGTTGTCAGTGAATGTTGTCAGTGAGTGAATGTTGTCAGTGAGTGAATGTTGTCAGAGAGTGAATGTTGTCAGTGAATGTTGTCAGTGAGTGAATGTTGTCAGTGAGGGAATGTTGTCAGTGAATGTTGTCAGTGAGTGAATGTTGTCAGTGAATGTTGTCAGTGAGTGAATGTTGTCAGTGAATGTTGTCAGTGAGTGAATGTTGTCAGAAAATGTTGTCAGTGAGTGAATGTTGTCAGTGAATGTTGTCAGTGAGTGAATGTTGTCAGTGAATGTTGTCAGTGAGTGAATGTTGTCAGTGAATGTTGTCAGTGAGTGAATGTTGTCAGTGAATGTTGTCAGTGAGTGAATGTTGTCAGTGAGTGAATGTTGTCAGTGAATGTTGTCAGTGAGCGAATGTTGTCAGTGAATGTTGTCAGTGAGTGAATGTTGTCAGTGAATGTTGTCAGTGAGTGAATGTTGTCAGGGAGTGAATGTTGTCAGTGAATGTTGTCAGTGAGTGAATGTTGTCAGTGAATGTTGTCAGTGAATGTTGTCAGTGAGTGAATGTTGTCAGAGAGTGAATGTTGTCAGTGAGTGAATGTTGTCAGTGAATGTTGTCAGTGAGTGAATGTTGTCAGTGAATGTTGTCAGTGAGTGAATGTTGTCAGTGAATGTTGTCAGTGAGTGAATGTTGTCAGTGAGTGAATGTTGTCAGCGAGTGAATGTTGTCAGAGAGTGAATGTTGTCAGAGAGTGAATGTTGTCAGTGAATGTTGTCAGTGAGCGAATGTTGTCAGTGAATGTTGTCAGTGAGTGAATGTTGTCAGTGAATGTTGTCAGTGAGTGAATGTTGTCAGTGAATGTTGTCAGTGAGTGAATGTTGTCAGTGAATGTTGTCAGTGAGTGAATGTTGTCAGTGAGTGAATGTTGTCAGTGAATGTTGTCAGTGAGTGAATGTTGTCAGTGAGTGAATGTTGTCAGTGAATGTTGTCAGTGAATATTGTCAGTCAGTGAATGTTGTCAGAGAGTGAATGTTGTCAGTGAGTGAATGTTGTCAGTGAGTGAATGTTGTCAGTGAATGTTGTCAGTGAGTGAATGTTGTCAGTGAATGTTGTCAGTGAGTGAATGTTGTCAGTGATTGAATGTTGTCAGAGAGTGAATGTTGTCAGTGAATGTTGTCAGTGAGCGAATGTTGTCAGTGAATGTTATCAGTGAGTGAATGTTGTCAGTGAATGTTGTCAGTGAATGTTGTCAGTGAGTGAATGTTGTCAGTGAGTGAATGTTGTCAGGGAGTGAATGTTGTCAGTGAATGTTGTCAGTGAGCGAATGTTGTCAGTGAATGTTGTCAGTGAGTGAATGTTGTCAGTGAGTGAATGTTGTCAGTGAGTGAATGTTGTCAGTGAATGTTGTCAGTGAGTGAATGTTGTCAGAGAGTGAATGTTGTCAGTGAATGTTGTCAGTGAGCGAATGTTGTCAGTGAATGTTGTCAGTGAGTGAATGTTGTCAGAAAATGTTGTCAGTGAGTGAATGTTGTCAGTGAATGTTGTCAGTGAGTGAATGTTGTCAGTGAGTGAATGTTGTCAGAGAGTGAATGTTGTCAGTGAATGTTGTCAGTGAGCGAATGTTGTCAGTGAATGTTGTCAGTGAGTGAATGTTGTCAGTGAATGTTGTCAGTGAGTGAATGTTGTCAGGGAGTGAATGTTGTCAGTGAATGTTGTCAGTGAGTGAATGTTGTCAGTGAATGTTGTCAGTGAATGTTGTCAGTGAGTGAATGTTGTCAGAGAGTGAATGTTGTCAGTGAGTGAATGTTGTCAGTGAATGTTGTCAGTGAGTGAATGTTGTCAGTGAATGTTGTCAGTGAGTGAATGTTGTCAGTGAGTGAATGTTGTCAGAGAGTGAATGTTGTCAGTGAATGTTGTCAGTGAGCGAATGTTGTCAGTGAATGTTGTCAGTGAGTGAATGTTGTCAGTGAATGTTGTCAGTGAGTGAATGTTGTCAGTGAATGTTGTCAGTGAGTGAATGTTGTCAGTGAGTGTATGTTGTCAGTGAGTGAATGTTGTCAGTGAATGTTGTCAGTGAGTGAATGTTGTCAGTGAGTGAATGTTGTCAGAGAGTGAATGTTGTCAGTGAATGTTGTCAGTGAGTGAATGTTGTCAGTGAATGTTGTCAGTGAGTGAATGTTGTCAGTGAATGTTGTCAGTGAGTGAATGTTGTCAGTGAATGTTGTCAGTGAGTGAATGTTGTCAGTGAATGTTGTCAGTGAGTGAAAGTTGTCAGTGAGTGAATGTTGTCAGTGAGTGAATGTTGTCAGTGAATGTTGTCAGTGAGTGAATGTTGTCAGTGAATGTTGTCAGTGAGTGAATGTTGTCAGAGAGTGAATGTTGTCAGTGAATGTTGTCAGTGAGCGAATGTTGTCAGTGAATGTTGTCAGTGAGTGAATGTTGTCAGTGAATGTTGTCAGTGAGTGAATGTTGTCAGTGAATGTTGTCAGTGAGCGAATGTTGTCAGTGAATGTTGTCAGTGAGTGAATGTTGTCAGTGAGTGAATGTTGTCAGTGAATGTTGTCAGAGAGTGAATGTTGTCAGTGAATGTTGTCAGTGAGTGAATGTTGTCAGTGAATGTTGTCAGTGAATGTTGTCAGTGAATGTTGTCAGTGAGTGAATGTTGTCAGAGAGTGAATGTTGTCAGTGAGTGAATGTTGTCAGTGAATGTTGTCAGTGAGTGAATGTTGTCAGTGAATGTTGTCAGTGAGTGAATGTTGTCAGTGAGTGAATGTTGTCAGTGAATGTTGTCAGTGAGTGAATGTTGTCAGTGAATGTTGTCAGTGAGTGAATGTTGTCAGTGAATGTTGTCAGTGAGTGAAAGTTGTCAGTGAGTGAATGTTGTCAGTGAGTGAATGTTGTCAGTGAATGTTGTCAGTGAGTGAATGTTGTCAGTGAATGTTGTCAGTGAGTGAATGTTGTCAGTGAATGTTGTCAGTGAGTGAATGTTGTCAGAGAGTGAGTGTTGTCAGTGAATGTTGTCAGTGAGTGAATGTTGTCAGAGAGTGAATGTTGTCAGTGAATGTTGTCAGTGAGCGAATGTTGTCAGTGAATGTTGTCAGTGAGTGAATGTTGTCAGAAAATGTTGTCAGTGAGTGAATGTTGTCAGTGAGTGAATGTTGTCAGTGAATGTTGTCAGTGAGTGAATTTTGTCAGTGAGTGAATGTTGTCAGTGAATGTTGTCAGTGAGTGAATGTTGTCAGTGAATGTTGTCAGTGAGTGAATGTTGTCAGTGAGTGAAAGCTGTCAGTGAATGTTGTCAGTGAGTGAATGTTGTCAGTGAGTGAATGTTGTCAGTGAGTGAATGTTGTCAGTGAATGTTGTCAGTGAGTGAATGTTGTCAGTGAATGTTGTCAGTGAGTGAATGTTGTCAGAGAGTGAATGTTGTCAGTGAATGTTGTCAGTGAGTGAATGTTGTCAGTGAATGTTGTCAGTGAGTGAATGTTGTCAGTGAATGTTGTCAGTGAGTGAATGTTGTCAGTGAATGTTGTCAGTGAGTGAATGTTGTCAGTGAATGTTGTCAGTGAGTGAATGTTGTCAGTGAATGTTGTCAGTGAGTGAATGTTGTCAGTGAATGTTGTCAGTGAATGTTGTCAGTGAGTGAATGTTGTCAGTGAATGTTGTCAGTGAGTGAATGTTGTCAGAGAGTGAATGTTGTCAGTGAATGTTGTCAGTGAGTGAATGTTGTCAGTGAATGTTGTCAGTGAGTGAATGTTGTCAGAGAGTGAATGTTGTCAGTGAATGTTGTCAGTGAGCGAATGTTGTCAGTGAATGTTGTCAGTGAGTGAATGTTGTCAGAAAATGTTGTCAGTGAGTGAATGTTGTCAGTGAATGTTGTCAGTGAGTGAATGTTGTCAGTGAGTGAATGTTGTCAGTGAATGTTGTCAGTGAGTGAATGTTGTCAGTGAGTGAATGTTGTCAGTGAATGTTGTCAGTGAGTGAATGTTGTCAGTGAGTGAATGTTGTCAGTGAATGTTGTCAGTGAGTGAATGTTGTCAGTGAATGTTGTCAGTGAGTGAATGTTGTCAGTGAATGTTGTCAGTGAGTGAATGTTGTCAGTGAATGTTGTCAGTGAGTGAATGTTGTCAGAAAATGTTGTCAGTGAGTGAATGTTGTCAGTGAATGTTGTCAGTGAGTGAATGTTGTCAGTGAGTGAATGTTGTCAGTGAATGTTGTCAGTGAGTGAATGTTGTCAGTGAGTGAATGTTGTCAGTGAATGTTGTCAGTGAGTGAATGTTGTCAGTGAATGTTGTCAGTGAGTGAATGTTGTCAGTGAATGTTGTCAGTGAGTGAATGTTGTCAGTGAGTGAATGTTGTCAGTGAGTGAATGTTGTCAGTGAATGTTGTCAGTGAGTGAATGTTGTCAGTGAGTGAATGTTGTCAGTGAATGTTGTCAGTGAGTGAATGTTGTCAATGAGTGAATGTTGTCAGTGAATGTTGTCAGTGAGTGAATGTTGTCAGTGAATGTTGTCAGTGAGTGAATGTTGTCAGAGAGTGAATGTTGTCAGTGAATGTTGTCAGTGAGCGAATGTTGTCAGTGAATGTTGTCAGTGAGTGAATGTTGTCAGTGAATGTTGTCAGTGAGTGAATGTTGTCAATGAGTGAATGTTGTCAGTGAATGTTGTCAGTGAATGTTGTCAGTGAGTGAATGTTGTCAGTGAATGTTGTCAGTGAGTGAATGTTGTCAGTGAATGTTGTCAGTGAGTGAATGTTGTCAGAGAGTGAATGTTGTCAGTGAATGTTGTCAGTGAGCGAATGTTGTCAGTGAGTGAATGTTGTCAGTGAATGTTGTCAGTGAGTGAATGTTGTCAGTGAATGTTGTCAGTGAGTGAATGTTGTCAGTGAATGTTGTCAGTGAATGTTGTCAGTGAGTGAATGTTGTCAGTGAATGTTGTCAGTGAGTGAATGTTGTCAGTGAATGTTGTCAGTGAGTGAATGTTGTCAGTGAATGTTGTCAGTGAGTGAATGTTGTCAGTGAATGTTGTCAGTGAGTGAATGTTGTCAGTGAGTGAATGTTGTCAGAGAGTGAATGTTGTCAGTGAATGTTGTCAGTGAGCGAATGTTGTCAGTGAATGTTGTCAGTGAGTGAATGTTGTCAGTGAATGTTGCCAGTGAGTGAATGTTGTCAGTGAATGTTGTCAGTGAGTGAATGTTGTCAGTGAATGTTGTCAGTGAGCGAATGTTGTCAGTGAGTGTATGTTGTCAGTGAGTGTATGTTGTCAGTGAATGTTGTCAGTGAGTGAATGTTGTCAGTGAATGTTGTCAGTGAGTGAATGTTGTCAGAGAGTGAATGTTGTCAGTGAATGTTGTCAGAGAGTGAATGTTATCAGTGAATGTTGTCAGTGAGTGAATGTTGTCAGTGAATGTTGTCAGTGAGTGAATGTTGTCAGTGAGTGAATGTTGTCAGTGAATGTTGTCAGTGAGTGAATGTTGTCAGTGAATGTTGTCAGTGAGTGAATGTTGTCAGTGAATGTTGTCAGTGAATGTTGTCAGAGAGTGAATGTTGTCAGTGAATGTTGTCAGTGAGTGAATGTTGTCAGTGAATGTTGTCAGTGAATGTTGTCAGTGAATGTTGTCAGTGAGTGAATGTTGTCAGAGAGTGAATGTTGTCAGTGAGTGAATGTTGTCAGTGAATGTTGTCAGTGAGTGAATGTTGTCAGTGAATGTTGTCAGTGAGTGAATGTTGTCAGTGAGTGAATGTTGTCAGTGAATGTTGTCAGTGAGTGAATGTTGTCAGTGAATGTTGTCAGTGAGCGAATGTTGTCAGTGAATGTTGTCAGTGAGTGAATGTTGTCAGTGAATGTTGTCAGTGAGTGAATGTTGTCAGTGAATGTTGTCAGTGAGTGAATGTTGTCAGTGAGGGAATGTTGTCAGTGAATGTTGTCAGTGAGTGAATGTTGTCAGTGAATGTTGTCAGTGAGTGAATGTTGTCAGTGAGTGAATGTTGTCAGTGAATGTTGTCAGTGAGTGAATGTTGTCAGAAAATGTTGTCAGTGAGTGAATGTTGTCAGTGAATGTTGTCAGTGAGTGAATGTTGTCAGTGAATGTTGTCAGTGAGTGAATGTTGTCAGTGAATGTTGTCAGTGAGTGAATGTTGTCAGTGAGTGAATGTTGTCAGAGAGTGAATGTTGTCAGTGAATGTTGTCAGTGAGCGAATGTTGTCAGTGAATGTTGTCAGTGAGTGAATGTTGTCAGTGAGTGAATGTTGTCAGGGAGTGAATGTTGTCAGTGAATGTTGTCAGTGAGTGAATGTTGTCAGTGAATGTTGTCAGTGAATGTTGTCAGTGAGTGAATGTTGTCAGAGAGTGAATGTTGTCAGTGAGTGAATGTTGTCAGTGAATGTTGTCAGTGAGTGAATGTTGTCAGTGAATGTTGTCAGTGAGTGAATGTTGTCAGTGAGTGAATGTTGTCAGTGAATGTTGTCAGTGAGTGAATGTTGTCAGTGAATGTTGTCAGTGAGTGAATGTTGTCAGTGAGTGAATGTTGTCAGAGAGTGAATGTTGTCAGTGAATGTTGTCAGTGAGCGAATGTTGTCAGTGAATGTTGTCAGTGAGTGAATGTTGTCAGTGAATGTTGTCAGTGAGTGAATGTTGTCAGTGAATGTTGTCAGTGAGTGAATGTTGTCAGTGAATGTTGTCAGTGAGTGTATGTTGTCAGTGAGTGAATGTTGTCAGTGAATGTTGTCAGTGAGTGAATGTTGTCAGTGAGTGAATGTTGTCAGTGAATGTTGTCAGTGAGTGAATGTTGTCAGAGAGTGAATGTTGTCAGTGAATGTTGTCAGTGAGTGAATGTTGTCAGTGAATGTTGTCAGTGAGTGAATGTTGTCAGTGAGTGAATGTTGTCAGTGAGTGAATGTTGTCAGTGAATGTTGTCAGTGAGTGAATGTTGTCAGTGAGTGAATGTTGTCAGTGAATGTTGTCAGTGAGTGAATGTTGTCAGTGAATGTTGTCAGTGAGTGAATGTTGTCAGTGAGTGAATGTTGTCAGTGAATGTTGTCAGTGAGTGAATGTTGTCAGTGAATGTTGTCAGTGAGTGAATGTTGTCAGAGAGTGAATGTTGTCAGTGAATGTTGTCAGTGAGTGAATGTTGTCAGTGAATGTTGTCAGTGAGTGAATGTTGTCAGTGAATGTTGTCAGTGAGTGAATGTTGTCAGTGAATGTTGTCAGAGAGTGAATGTTGTCAGTGAATGTTGTCAGTGAGTGAATGTTGTCAGTGAATGTTGTCAGTGAGTGAATGTTGTCAGTGAATGTTGTCAGTGAGTGAATGTTGTCAGTGAGTGAATGTTGTCAGTGAATGTTGTCAGTGAGTGAATGTTGTCAGTGAATGTTGTCAGTGAGTGAATGTTGTCAGTGAATGTTGTCAGTGAATGTTGTCAGTGAGTGAATGTTGTCAGTGAATGTTGTCAGTGAGTGAATGTTGTCAGTGAATGTTGTCAGTGAGTGAATGTTGTCAGTGAATGTTGTCAGTGAGTGAATGTTGTCAGTGAATGTTGTCAGTGAGTGAATGTTGTCAGAGAGTGAATGTTGTCAGTGAATGTTGTCAGTGAGTGAATGTTGTCAGTGAATGTTGTCAGTGAGTGAATGTTGTCAGAGAGTGAATGTTGTCAGTGAATGTTGTCAGTGAGCGAATGTTGTCAGTGAATGTTGTCAGTGAGTGAATGTTGTCAGTGAGTGAATGTTGTCAGTGAGTGAATGTTGTCAGTGAATGTTGTCAGTGAGTGAATGTTGTCAGTGAATGTTGTCAGAGAGTGAATGTTGTCAGTGAATGTTGTCAGTGAGTGAATGTTGTCAGGGAGTTAATGTTGTCAGTGAATGTTGTCAGTGAGTGAATGTTGTCAGTGAATGTTGTCAGTGAGTGAATGTTGTCAGTGAGTGAATGTTGTCAGTGAATGTTGTCAGTGAGTGAATGTTGTCAGTGAATGTTGTCAGTGAATGTTGTCAGTGAGTGAATGTTGTCAGTGAATGTTGTCAGTGAGTGAATGTTGTCAGTGAATGTTGTCAGTGAGTGAATGTTGTCAGAGAGTGAATGTTGTCAGTGAATGTTGTCAGTGAGTGAATGTTGTCAGTGAGCGAATGTTGTCAGTGAATGTTGTCAGTGAGTGAATGTTGTCAGTGAATGTTGTCAGTGAATGTTGTCAGTGAGTGAATGTTGTCAGTGAGTGAATGTTGTCAGTGAATGTTGTCAGTGAGTGAATCTTGTCAGTGAGTGAATGTTGTCAGTGAATGCTGTCAGTGAGTGAATGTTGTCAGTGAATGTTGTCAGTGAGTGAATGTTGTCAGAGAGTGAATGTTGTGAGTGAATGTTGTCAGTGAGCAAATGTTGTCAGTGAATGTTGTCAGTGAGTGAATGTTGTCAGTGAATGTTGTCAGTGAGTGAATGTTGTCAGTGAATGTTGTCAGTGAGTGAATGTTGTCAGAGAGTGAATGTTGTCAGTGAATGTTGTCAGTGAGCGAATGTTGTCAGTGAATGTTGTCAGTGAATGAATGTTGTCAGAAAATGTTGTCAGTGAGTGAATGTTGTCAGTGAATGTTGTCAGTGAGTGAATGTTGTCAGTGAGTGAATGTTGTCAGTGAATGTTGTCAGTGAGTGAATGTTGTCAGTGAATGTTGTCAGTGAGTGAATGTTGTCAGTGAATGTTGTCAGTGAGTGAATGTTGTCAGTGAGTGAATGTTGTCAGTGAATGTTGTCAGTGAGTGAATGTTGTCAGTGAATGTTGTCAGTGAGTGAATGTTGTCAGAGAGTGAATGTTGTCAGTGAATGTTGTCAGTGAGCGAATGTTGTCAGTGAATGTTGTCAGTGAGTGAATGTTGTCAGTGAATGTTGTCAGTGAGTGAATGTTGTCAGTGAATGTTGTCAGTGAGTGAATGTTGTCAGTGAATGTTGTCAGTGAATGTTGTCAGTGAGTGAATGTTGTCAGTGAATGTTGTCAGTGAGTGAATGTTGTCAGTGAATGTTGTCAGTGAGTGAATGTTGTCAGTGAATGTTGTCAGTGAGTGAATGTTGTCAGTGAATGTTGTCAGTGAGTGAATGTTGTCAGTGAGTGAATGTTGTCAGAGAGTGAATGTTGTCAGTGAATGTTGTCAGTGAGCGAATGTTGTCATTGAATGTTGTCAGTGAGTGAATGTTGTCAGTGAATGTTGTCAGTGAGTGAATGTTGTCAGTGAATGTTGTCAGTGAGTGAATGTTGTCAGTGAATGTTGTCAGTGAGTGAATGTTGTCAGTGAGTGTATGTTGTCAGTGAGTGTATGTTGTCAGTGAATGTTGTCAGTGAGTGAATGTTGTCAGTGAGTGAATGTTGTCAGTGAATGTTGTCAGTGAGTGAATGTTGTCAGAGAGTGAATGTTGTCAGTGAATGTTGTCAGTGAGTGAATGTTGTCAGTGAATGTTGTCAGTGAGTGAATGTTGTCAGTGAATGTTGTCAGTGAGTGAATGTTGTCAGTGAGTGAATGTTGTCAGTGAATGTTGTCAGTGAGTGAATGTTGTCAGTGAATGTTGTCAGTGAGTGAATGTTGTCAGTGAATGTTGTCAGAGAGTGAATGTTGTCAGTGAGTGAATGTTGTCAGTGAATGTTGTCAGTGAATGTTGTCAGTGAGTGAATGTTGTCAGAGAGTGAATGTTGTCAGTGAGTGAATGTTGTCAGTGAATGTTGTCAGTGAGTGAATGTTGTCAGTGAATGTTGTCAGTGAGTGAATGTTGTCAGTGAGTGAATGTTGTCAGTGAATGTTGTCAGTGAGTGAATGTTGTCAGTGAATGTTGTCAGTGAGCGAATGTTGTCAGTGAATGTTGTCAGTGAGTGAATGTTGTCAGTGAATGTTGTCAGTGAGTGAATGTTGTCAGTGAATGTTGTCAGTGAGTGAATGTTGTCAGTGAATGTTGTCAGTGAATGTTGTCAGTGAATGTTGTCAGTGAGTGAATGTTGTCAGAGAGTGAATGTTGTCAGTGAGTGAATGTTGTCAGTGAATGTTGTCAGTGAGTGAATGTTGTCAGTGAATGTTGTCAGTGAGTGAATGTTGTCAGTGAGTGAATGTTGTCAGTGAATGTTGTCAGTGAGTGAATGTTGTCAGTGAATGTTGTCAGTGAGCGAATGTTGTCAGTGAATGTTGTCAGTGAGTGAATGTTGTCAGTGAATGTTGTCAGTGAGTGAATGTTGTCAGTGAATGTTGTCAGTGAGTGAATGTTGTCAGAGAATGTTGTCAGTGAGTGAATGTTGTCAGTGAATGTTGTCAGTGAGTGAATGTTGTCAGTGAATGTTGTCAGTGAGTGAATGTTGTCAGTGAATGTTGTCAGTGAGTGAATGTTGTCAGTGAATGTTGTCAGTGAGTGAATGTTGTCAGAGAGTGAATGTTGTCAGTGAATGTTGTCAGTGAGCGAATGTTGTCAGTGAATGTTGTCAGTGAGTGAATGTTGTCAGTGAATGTTGTCAGTGAGTGAATGTTGTCAGTGAATGTTGTCAGTGAGTGAATGTTGTCAGTGAATGTTGTCAGTGAGTGAATGTTGTCAGTGAGTGAATGTTGTCAGTGAATGTTGTCAGTGAGTGAATGTTGTCAGTGAGTGAATG